>NW_026863485.1:0-6252 GCF_026571515.1 Ruditapes philippinarum
AAAGTTCGTAGACAAGGCTATAAAATTATTATAAACAGTCATATCAATTTGATGATTGAATATTTTGCTAAAGTATTTATTTGCTACATATTTCTAAACTAAAAGTCATGATAAAATAAATATCTGTAAAGCGCAAATCACTATGGCAACATGATCAACGAATCACGAAGCACTTTGATTTCATAACTCTAGCTACTTGAATAATTAGTTGCTAAAAGTTGCAATTTTAACGCAAACTCTCCTTTTAATTGTGTGGCATCATAGGATACTATTACATGATATTTAGTGTAAATTATGACGTCATACTAAACAAACAGCTTGTAAAAGACAATTATAGGCAATGAAGGTGCGTAAATTTTGTGTTGCAAAAATGACATCAAATTCACAGACGGAGCAACGTAATGATGTTTAACTTCATAACAACGCTAATATGGCGCCAAATGAGATTTTAATCTTTACTTTTAAAAACAAAATCAACCATAAAATGTTAAAGGCAACTTGTATTTAAATGTCAAACAAGATTAAGAAGCAATGATGACAGGATGTCGTTTCAGAAACGCTCCAGACGACCAAAAGTAGCATGGCCAAATATCGTAGATTGTGTTACAATTTTTGAAAAAGGCAGATATCTCAAACACTGTATGGGAACCAGTGACATCTTTGATTTTAAATAATAATTTTAAATATGAAATTCATGGCGTAATAAAAAAGGAACATTACATGTATAAAGTATATGCCAGACAGGTACCATGGCTATTGAAATCGGAAGAAATTGAATAGTACGTAAACATGAAGTTAATTTGACGCCGTTGACGCTGTCAAAGTGCTCCATGACGATGTATAATTATATGTTGTATGTAAATACTGTTAAAAATACAAACGTAAGTCACAGTTCAATAATTTTTGTTAAATGTGTTTGCTAGAGATGTATATTTGTGCTGACAAAATTTGTACAGCATATGTATTGTTTAACAATAAAAAATGAAGATGTATATGAACTTTCCGGACATCCCTCGTACTGCATAAGTTAAAGCAGAAATAAATAAAATAGAACATTGTGTTTCACAAAAGTTTTGTTTCCTAACGTCTAAAATGTTCTATCTTTGTAGGACATTCTGGAATAAATTTGAACTGTTGAATGCAACTTTACTGTTATAGAATTCTGATTTCATCATAAAACACCCTGAATATTCAGATAGAAAACTGCATGCATGCTCAAATGTATACACAGATGGCATGCACCAAAAAATGAAAGTTTTATGTTGAATAATTGCTGAGATATGATACCTAAAAATTTTCAACATAGTGTTCTCAAAAAATATTTCTGTCCACTTAGAATGATATGGAATTGAGGTGACGATTCATGATGAAGTGTACAAATAAAGTATGATAAATGGATGTTAAACTAAAACTATCACTTAATGTGATTAAAACCCCCCGCAAGACTGATTCGGAAATGAGGATGTTACTAGTAACAGAATACTTTGTAAAGAATTGAAACAGAGTTATGGTTGTGGGCAATTAAAGATAGTTGTGGTTCTTGTATGTAGCATTTCCTTACAATGTGGTCGGCCATTGATGAAGTTTTATTGGATTACTCTGTAAGAAGTCCAGAAAGACAAGGAAAAGGAACAAAGGGCAATAACTCTATAAATACTGAAGATTGAGTTATGGCTATTGTACACTGCACTTCCTCTCATTGCACTTGACCATTGTATGAAGTTGTATTGAATTCCAACAACTAGTTTTCAAGTTATGCACTGGACAAAAAAGTAACAAAAGCAATAACTGTAAAAAGTCCAAATAGAGTTATTGTTCTTGTGCACTGCACTTCATCTCACTGCCCTTGACCATTGTATAAAGTTTTATTGAATTCCAACCATTAATTTTGAAGTTAAGCACTGGACAATAAAAAGTAACAAAGGGCAAAAACTTTTAAATTAGTCAAAAAAAAGAGTTATGCTTTCTATGCACTGCATTTCTTCTCAATATACATGACCATAGTATGAAATAGTTTTGAATTCCAACTAGTAGTTTTCAAGTTATGCTCTGGACAAGGAAAAGAAACAAAGGGCAGTAACTCTGTAATTAGTCAAAATGGAGTTATGGTTATTGTGCACTGCACTTCCTCTTATTGTGCTTGACCATTGTATGAAGTTGTTTTAAATTCCAACCAGTATGTTTTAAGTTATGCTCCAGACAAGGAAAAGTATCAAAGGGCAATAACTCTGTAATTTTTCAAAATGGAGTTATAATTCTTGTGCACTGCATTTCCTCTTAATGTGCTTGACAACTGCATGAAATTGTATTGAATTCCAACCAGTATTTTCATAGTTATGCTCCAGACAAGGAAAAGTAACAAAGGGCAATAACTTTTAAATTAGTCAAAAAAGAGTTATGCTTTAATTAGTAAAGATGGAGTTATGGTTCTTGTGCACTGCACTTTATCTCAATATGTTTGACCATTGTATGAAGTTACATGTATATTGAATTCCAACCATTTGTCTTCAAGTTATGGTCTGGACAAAAAAGGCAATGGAAAAGCAACAAAGGGCAATAACTCTGTAATTACTTTAGATAGAGTTATGGTTCTTGTGCACTGCACTAAGTCTTCCCCTTATTGTGTTTGACAATTGTATGAAGTTGTTTTGAATTCCAACCATTAGTCTTCAAGTTATGGTGCAGACGAAAAAATCAATGGAAAAGCAACAAAGGGCAATAACTCTGTAATTACTTTATCTTAGATAGAGTTATGGTTCTTGTGCACTGCACTTCCCTTTATTTTGTTTGACAATTGCATGAAGTTGTTTTGAATTCCAACCAGTTGTTTTCAAGTTATGCCCCGGACAAGGAAAAGTAACAAAGGGCAATAACTCTGTAAGTAGTCAAGATAGAGTTATGGGTCTTACACACTGCACTTCCTCTCAATGTGCTTGACCATTGTATGTAGTTATATTGAATTCAAATATTAGTCTTCAAGTTATGCTCCGGACAAAAAAAGCAATGGAAAAGCAACAAAGGGCAATAACTCTGTAATTACTTTAGATAGAGTTATGGTTCTTGTGCACTGCACTTTCCCTTATTGTGTTTGAAAATTGTATGAAGTTGTTTTGAATTCCAACAGTAGTTTTCAAGTTATACCCCGGACAAGGAAAAGTAACAAAGGGCAATAACTCTGTAATTAGATAAGAAAGAGTTATGGTTCTTATGCACTGCACTTCCTCTCAATGTGCTTGACCATTGTATGTAGATACAGTGAAATTTGAGAAAACCTGACGCTGAGAAAATCGGAACTCTCTAAATACCGGACGAATAATTCAGTCCCAAATTTTCCCTTCTTTAATCTATTGTATTAAAAATTGACAATACCGGAATCTGTAAAAACCGAATATCGGACGGTTGATTGGGGACTACAAAGTCAATTATATAGACAATTACCCTGACAATACCGGACGCCAAATGTGTGAATAACCTTGTGTACTTATCAATTGGCTAATACGTTAATTGAGTGGTAACGGAACAATGATTGTCTGATTTGTTTCTTATGTCTCTTTTCACAGTTTGATTTATTGTAAGATATAGATCGATGTTACCGTTTTATATAAATGCAAAAATACACGAGGAATTGATCAGTTAAAATCAGTATGAATTAAATATAGAGTATTTTCCTACTGTGTTGCTTTTTGTATATTCATTTCCTAAAATGACAACACAACGGAAACGACATTTTTTCGGCGCTAAGTTCTATTCCATGGCCGAAAAGAATTCGACGAGAGGTGTCTACAAGTGACAAAGTTAAATTAATTAAAGACAGTGAAACTTTGCCGAGACCTACTTTAAAAATCTGACCAATATGATATTATTATAAACAAACAAAGTAAACTATGTTCGTTAAATCATTACCCATTACCCAAATGTAAACATATGCGGATGTAATCGGACTTGATCGTTATGAGGTAACTTCTGTTCATTTAAATCCAAACTTTAATTGTATTTATATGCAATAATTGGACTAAAACAATGAAAACATATTTTCTTGTATTTTTATCATTCCTTTGTAAGTCATTGCTCGGTTATAATATAAGATCCTGAATATCTGAAGGGGACATTGAGAATACCGAACCGCTGAGAAAACCGGACAAAACCCTCAGTCCGAAAGCCGTCCGGTTTTCTCAACTTTCACTGTATATTGAATTCCAACCATTAGTCTTCAAGTTATGCTCCGGACAAGGAAAATGCAACAGACGTCTGGACCGACCGACCACCTGGTGACTCCTATATACCCCCCAAACTTCGTTTTTGGGGGTATAATTACACAACAGTTACCGTAGGTTTTGGATATTGATCATAAAAAAGGGGCGAATCAAATTAATATGAGCAAACTTGATAAAAGACTACCCAAGAATGCAATAAACAAAGTTTGGTGATCATTCAAAATTATGTTCTGTAGCAGAAGATGTTAAAAGGTTTTTCTAATTTTTTTTTAGCTCTGTTGAGAACTAAAAGGGGCCAATTGAAATGACATGAGCAAATTTAATATTGTTGGTCACAAGGATGTTACAGACCAAATTTGAAGTATATCTGCCTAGCAGTTTCAGAGAAGAAGATGATTGTTGAGGAATGTCGCCAGAGCATCCCCCTTTGAGACTAATAGCTCACCCTGAACCTTTGGATCTGGTGAGCTTATAAAGGTGCATAACTTTGCAAAAATACTTTTAGAATTAACTGCCTTTTTTAAATGGTGACCCTGTATGGAAACAAACATATACCAAGTTTGAAGTGAATAGAAAATTGACATTAAACGGAAAGGTTAACACGCACAAAAAATCTTGACTAAATTTTCTTCAGTGAATATCTTATGGATCTTAACAGGGTCATTAAGTTTAATAACGGTGCATAACTTTGCAATAAATGCTTTTATGATTATCTGCCCTTCTGAAATAGTGTCCTGTTATGGCAACAAACATATAAACCAAGTTCTAAATAAATAGCTTTTGCACTTTTTAAGAAAATGGACATTAATGAAAAGGTTAACCAGCACAAACTTCTTTCTTTAAAAAGAGGGCCATGATGGCCCTGAGGTCGCTCACCTGTATATAGGCCGCCCCACCCCCCCCCCCCCCCCAAACATTGCAGGGCCAATTTAACCAAAGGGCTTTTATTTGCACAAACTTGGTAGACACCCATAAGAAAATGTTTCATGCTAAACATGTAAGCTCTAGCTCATTGGGCAATTTAAAAGAAGATTTTTTTAAAGTTTTTACTATACACATATAGTTAAAAACAATGACACGCCTGGGGCCGGGCCAGTTATGACCCCAGGGTTTTTATTTGAACAAACTTTGTAGACACTTACTAGAATATGTTTCATGCTTAATATCTAAACTCTAGCTATTTGGGTTTTTTCAAAGAAGATTTTAAGTTTTTGCTATACACATATAAGGAAAATCAATGACCCCGGGCAGGGCCAATTTTGACCCCAGGTCTTTTATTTGAACAAACTTTGTAGACACTCACTAAAAGATGTTTCATGCTTAATATCTTAACTCTAGCTATTTGGGTTTTTTCAAAAAGATTTTTTAAGTTTTTGCTATACACATATAAGGAAAATCAATGACCCACGGGGCGGGGCCAATTTTGACCCCAGGGCTTTTATTTGAACAAACTTGGTAGACACCTATTAGAACATGTTTGATGCTAAATATCTTAACCATAGCTCTTTGAGTTCTTTAAAAGAAGATTTTTAAGTTTTTACTATATGCATATATAGGGAAAAATCAATGACCCCCCCCCCCCCCGGCGGGGTCAATTTTGACCCCAGGGCTTTTATTTGAACAAACTTGGTAGACACTTATTAGAACATGTTTCATGCTAAATATCTTAGCTCTAACTCTTTTGGTTCTTTAAAAGAAGATTTTTTAAGTTTTTACTATATGCATATAGGGAAAATCAATGACCCCCTGGGGCGGGGCCAATTTTGACCCCAGGGCTTTTCTTTGAACAAACTTGATAGACACCTATTAGAACATGTTTGATGCTCAATATCTTAGCCATAGCTCTTTGAGTTCTTTAAAAGAAGATTTTTTAAGTTTTTTCACTATATGCATATAGGGAAAATCAATGACCCCCCGGGGCGGGGCCAATTTTTGACCCCAGGGCTTTTATTTGAACAAACTTGGTAGACACTCACTAGAAGATGTTTCATGCCAAATATCTAAGCTCTAGCTCTTATGGTTTTTTAAAAAGAAGATA
>NW_026863486.1:0-6017 GCF_026571515.1 Ruditapes philippinarum
TTTGAACTTGTGTAAAATACACATTAGAAATACATAGAAGTCGCCTATGGAAATTCCATGTGATCACAATAAAATTTTAAAGCTTCATGTCTACAGATGAACCAAAATATTTCAGGAAAATCAAACTTGAGAAAAATGTACTAATATTTTAAGAAAAGTAAAGGGTTGAATATTCAATTTATACTTAAGAAATTATAAGTAATTAATGACTGATTTTGCAGTATTTAGCACCATATTTGTACTGGGTGACTAATGCAGTAAAGACTACTTTTGTACATTTAAATTGTTTTTTGCTTTTTTTTTTTTGGTAATTTACATGGATTTTAAGTGCCATTTGCATTTTGTAAATTACTTTCTTTGTTCACTTCACAATATTTTACTTTTAAATACATTTCAGAAATTTTTATGAAAAATTAGCATGAATCTGAAGGCAGCTGCTTAACCCTTAAACCATGATATATACCGTAATAATTCTATTTAGCGCCCATCCTCTAATAGACGCCCATCCCCCATATTTTGGACAAAAAACGGCCATTTTTCAGCCCAAAGTTGAAAAATTAACTGCCCCTTTTAAACGCCCATCCCCCGCTTTGAGTACAATTGAGCTTACCTTTACAATTCAAGTTTCCTTATTTCCGTTTTCACGTAGGAACGAACTTCCCTTTTCTTCTCTTTTTTTCCGTAAAGTTTATATGTACACGGTATTTCAATGCCACCACCTTTTACAAAAGTTCCTTTTGATGACGAACGCGGTTCTCCAAGTATTTCAGCGCTGATTTCTATAATAAGTCCATCTTTGAATAATTTTGTAAGAGGCTGGCATAATCCCTCCGGTATATGTCCAACAACAGATCCATTATTTTTTACGATAATTGCGCTATCACTATGTTCATTTTCTGGTTCCAAATTACACTGAAGTATAGTTCCGATTGGGCATGTATATTTGTAAACGTGATATCCCTTAATAACAGATTTTATAGACACAAGCATAGGTGTTGCCATAATTCAATGTGTTTTGTGTATAAGATATATACATGTATAAAAATAACCATTCCGAGATGCCAAAACTCACGCGCCTATTTCATTACGTCAGCAAGGTCAACCCGCGTGGTTCAATGTATTGGGGCCCAACATGGGAGATTAGTTCTGATTAAAATTATTTTGAACAATAGTCGATTGTCTTTTTATATCCCGCACCAATCCCTTAAAGAACATATATGCTTGTGTCAGTAAAATCGGTTAGAACTATTCTTACTTTTTTAACATCATGGGGAAACACGAGTCATATACTGTGAAATTTAAAATAAATGTCGCTAAATATGCAAAAGACCACACTATTTCGGAAACAAGTAGAAAATTCGCCATTGATCGAAAAAGAATAAGAGAATGGATTAAACAGTTCGATGCTGGACGATTCGGAGAAAGCTTAATGTCTGTGAAACGTCTCCCGGGCGCTGGACGAAAAGTGAAAAATGAACAGTTAGACAGGGATATTTTTGAATGGTTTAGTGAACGAAGATCGAGTGGCATACGAATAACCGGCAAACAGCTGATCCTGGAAGCGCAGCGGCGGTTCATTGTGAGTGGGGATCTAACATTTAAGGGCAGCCGTGGTTGGCTACAAAAGTGGATGAAGCGCCATTCCGTTTCAATGCGTGAAAAGACGACCGTAGCTCAACGAATGCCAGAACATGTTGAAGACAAGATAGTCTCATTTCACAAATTCGTTATTCGAATGAGAAAATTGCGGAGCTATCCAATGGAATGCATTGGAAACATGGACGAAACAGCGGTGTACTTTGACATGCCTGGAAATTCCACTCTTCACCATAAGGGTGAGAAATCCGTCATCATACGCACAACAGGGCACGAAAAAGAGAAAGTGACGGTTATGCTCGCTGCTATGGCTGACGGCAGGAAATTACCGCCAGTGGTCATTCTTAAAGGAAAAAGAGACCCCCCTGCTTCCGACGTACCACCGGGTGTGCTCGTTAGAATGTCCGATAATGGTTGGGTAAATGAAAATATTATAAAATGGTGGGTGCTTCAGGTTTGGCGACGGGAGGACACACGAAAGATGCTAGTTTGGGACGCTTTTTCGGGCACATAGAACTGATGACGTAAAGTCAATGGTATCCCGCGTAGTGATTTTGGCGCCAACTCCGACATGGTCGTGATCCCTGGTGGTTGCACGGGCATCTTACAACCTGCAGATGTTAGCTGGAATAAACCTTTTAAGGCCTTTATTCAAGACAAGTGGGACAACTGGATGGTAAATGGAGATCACACCTTTACAGCCGGAGGCAAAATGAGGAAGCCAACTAACAAAGTTCTTCTTCAGTGGGTCAAAGAATCCTGGGACAGATTGTCAGAAGCTCTTATTGTCAAGAGCTTTAAGAAAGTAGGCATTTCAAATGCATTAGATGGCACCGAGGACGATTCTCTGTGGAACTCTGACAGTAGTGACAGCGACAGCGACGCAGAACTTGAGTTTCCAGGTTTGTGAAACATTCTTTACTCTATGCACGTTGGCGGCAAATTTGAAAGGCCTTTGTAAACAGTTTGGAACCAGACTGGACACCGAGTAACTCGGCGTCTGGTCAGGTTCCAAGTTGTATGATATTCAGACACATTTCTTTTCGGCATGCTGCGAATATAGGTTAAAACTTTTCATTTAGCAGACGACATTTTTAGCAGACGACAATTTTCTTAGCGCTCAAAGAGTAAATAAATTAGACTGGTGAACGTATAATAAGTATGTGCTGTCTGTTACAATTTTGGTAAGCTAAGACCCTTGAGAGTTATGCATTTAACTGTTATAAGGCTTGCCATAAATCTTTCATGATAAATGTTTAACATTGTCACAACATGGAAATTCTGCTCCTTTCCCGGTATCCAGACTAAAATAAAAAAGAATATTGTCTTCATTTCACAAGTAGATGTGTATTGATTCCTTTGCATCACTTTCTAGGTTTTGACCAGAATGATGTAGCGAGTGCAGAAGCCGTTTATGACAACGTCCGGTACGACAGTGATGGGAGTGATTCAAACATGACAGATGAAGAGCATTGACATTTAAGCTTATACATGTATTGTAAAAAAAATTAAATTCTGTTGTTGGACATTATGTACCCGGAGTGATTATGCCAGACTCTTACAAAATTATTCAAGGAATTCTGTGCCGAAATAGTTGAGTAACGGCGTACGTTTTCAAAAGGACTGAATGCAGATCGCTAGATTTACTTATTGAGATCGAAATCCTGATCATTAAAATAATACATTTGATTATGCTTACATGTATACATGTGTTTTATTTTTTGTGACATTAAAAATCTCAGTGATTTATTCTTATCTGTTATAATCAATAATGTTTTTGCGGGGAAAAAGGTATGAAAATTGTGCACAATTATATTGGCGGGTAAAAAATGCATAATGATCGGACACGAAATATTTCACTGACTTTTTGAATTGTATAGAACATCCCAGATTACAGAGTTAATTGGTAACCTAACATGAATATTTCGTTGGGAAAAATCATAATATTTTTGCAGTAAAAATGCGTGAGGCTTATTTTTTATTCCCGTGCTCGGATACCGGACTCTACATGCACGGTATTAAAGTGCGGAAAAGAACAGACTTTAGCCGGTATGTTACGATACCGAAATCGACTTTAGCGTTGTCTGCAATTATAAATCAACATCCGTTCTATCTTCGGATTCGATTTCTTCTTATAGTTATGAGGCGAGTGGATTTATAAAAGCCTTGCTTAGAAAATTAGTCTGTCTTATGAAGATGCGTCTCCAATTAACGCCCATCCCCAACTTTCGAATAGTCTATGATTCTAATAAAAGCCCGGGCGCTAAATAGAATTATTACGGTAAACAATATTTTTGCCATCCAAAGATCTCAAATCTAAAGCTTTATACTATTTAATTTTTTCAGATAAACAAAATGCTGTCATAATGGGGAGAAAAACATGGTTTTCTATACCTGAAAAATTTCGACCTTTGAAGGGACGTGTAAACATAGTGCTTAGTCGAGAACTAAAGTAAGTACTATTCATAGCATAAGGTAAAATCCACTGCCTCAAAATAAACTAACAGTAAAATCATATTAAGATTAGGTAAGTAAAATCTAATATTGCTTAGGGCTGTCATTGAATATTGCAATATCGATGTGTCATCGATATTTACCATTCTAAACAATATCGCATACAGTACAATATCCATGCACGATTTTTGAATATCAATTCACTCAAATCTTTTTTTTTCTTATCTTGTGAAAATATTTTTCCATTTTGTATAAATAGAAAAGTCACTTCTTTTCATATTTTATGGCTAGCTTGAACTCTTTTAAGTTCAATTTTTAGTCAGAGAAATAAAAAGCAAAACAAAACTTTCTTTATGTTAATTGTATCAGTGACATCAAAAAAAAAAAAAAATACATAACACCATGAGCATAGTCTATAACATATAGATCTTGAAAGTATGATGGTGAAAAGTCAAAACTACATGTACGGTGATGAAAAGTTGAAAGTATGATGAAGAAAAGTCAAAATTTGACTCATCGTCGGATACCCACGGCCAAACCATTATCATTCATCAGCTGAATGTTATGTGACATGTTTATCAATCGTGGGTATCCGACGATGAATTTGACTGTTCACCATCCATCTTCCAAACATTAATGATTAAGGAAAAACAGTTCCACAAGTTGAATTTTGGACTTGTCCATTTAAGTAATTCAGCAGGAAATGGGTAGTTACTTTCATCTATGCGAAAATAGAATAACTGATATTTTCGAGCAACCGATTTGTGATACGGAGGCTACTGCGTGTATCGAGTCTGGTTGTGAAATGCAATTTCTCTATGACAGTTTATCTTGTATATGTGTCTAATGGTCATTTGCCTTATAATCACTGCTGATGGACAAGTTGTTAGTCATTTGCCAGGGGTTAACACTAACTTTTCAGCCCCAATTCTTGACAGGACATCTGTTCTTCAATGTTTGGAGTCTTTGAACCACATGTCACTGCGTTACAGAGAAATTGGTAACTAAATGTTATAAGTGGCTAGTTATCCAGAAAAGCTTGCAAGGTGGACCAAATGCTATAACCTAAAATATGTTCAAACTTTTGAATATAAACAAGTATCATCAGAAATCCACTATCTGATATAAAAATATGTGAACTGTTTTTTCAGGGAGGTACCAACTGGTGTTCATATAGCTAGAAGTTTACCAGAGGCTTTGTCTCTGGTAGAAACAGAGTTATCGGACCTTGTGGAAAATATACATATCATCGGGGGGAGCTCGGTGTATAAGGTACTAAATCGGTTTTCTACTTTAGGTTTGTGATGTTAAATAGTAAAGTCTTATACAGTCGACTCTCGTTATCTCAAAGTCATCGGGACCGTCAAAAAAATGTCGAGATAACGAAATGTCGAGATAAACATATTAGGGTTTGATTAAGGCAGAAACTGATTTTTACAAAAGACATGTGCATACCTTATGTCAAATAAACTATGATATCCCCATGTCCATATGCCAAAGTAATATTAGCGGATGTTTACCAGCGGAAATATGGGTGTCTGTGATAAAAACACATAGTGAGGTTTACTCAGTTATACACCAATATAGTGAAAACATTGTTTTCAGGGTGGTTGATCCGGATATTCTCCCGGGTTATTTATCGGGTATTTCCCGAGATTTTTCGACCGCTTATTGATTTGGTGGTGATGTTGTGAAACAATATTGCAACGAAAGCGTTTCTATACTTTCACTATTTAATTTACATTTAAAGTCATAATGAATTGATGCAGTGTTCGAATATTTATAAGGAACGCAAAATTCGCTAATTTTGGAAATAAGTCAATCAACACGCTAAATAGATTAACTTTTATAAAAACAGCTAAACTTGTTACAAACATAATCATCATTATAACACGTGCTTTTGAGACAATTATCGTCTAGTTTGTGTTTTTCACACGTCTGAAGAGAACAGATGAAAGAAAACTATT
>NW_026863487.1:0-103400 GCF_026571515.1 Ruditapes philippinarum
CTGGAAAAAATTTTAATGGGCTGGTTGGTCAGACCCTTCCTCAGTCTGACCAACCAGTCCTTAAACTTGCATATTGCCCTAAAGGCCATGTTTTATTTGTTAAAGGAGCACCTTCTAACAATGTTATATAGATCATATAGTCTGCATTACAAATAATGTCGGTAGAAATATACTTATATTATACATTATATTAAAATCACATTAAAGGAATGCTCACATTATTATTTATAACAGAATAATAGCAAACTAACCTTGATAGATAACCTAGTTTAAGGAAGGACATGGCTTGTAACCGCGCAGGCTGGCTTGTGACTGAACTAAAGCACAGAGAGGAAAGGTCACCATATAAGTTACCTTTACAGTTTCTGTGTGACTTAAAGCTAGCTATATTAACTCTTAACATGCTGAATTATATAATGGTTTGCCCTGCTTAGATATTAGAACAGTTCATTTAAAGTTGAAGAGGATATCATTATCAAAATACAGAAATTGTTTTACCAACAGTGTAGAGCTTGGTCAGACTGCATGGATGTGCCAGCTTGTGTGCCTCTATGGCTAATGAATTACGATTCCAGCAGATGAAGGGTTAAATTATGTAAATATGCAATTAAATATTAATTAAAGCAGCAACTTAGCCTCCAAATTATGCTAATTGTTTATCACAATGTCCTTCAACTACATAAGTGGATAAATTATGTGATTTCCATGGAGCAGCATATGCTTCAAATCACCATTGTTAATAAGGTATTTTTATATATCGTAATTATGCTCTTTTATTCAACAAAATTAATTGTTTACCTTATCACTTATTATATACTCCACAACATGTGGAAGGGGCTTGTTATTACACAGGAATCACTTTGTCACATAAGTATGTTCATATGTCCATCTGTCTCCATTTTGTTCACTCTATAACTCTATGCCTTTTCAGACTTGGCTCAAATGTTCACCTGAACAAGTTGATACCAAGAACACGTATGGCTGATGTACTGTTAAAAGGTCAAAGTCACCTTCAAAGGTCAAATGTCACACATTTTTGTATCTATTCATATTCCATTTGATGGATTTTCTTTGCATAAATATTTACCTGAACAGGGTTATGTCCAAAACCGAAGTGCAGCTGTGTTGGGTCAAGGTCACGGTCACCCTTAAATGTCAAACATCAGACAATTTGTGACTGCTCTATAAATCCTATACCTTTGAAGGATTTTCTTAATACTTGGCTCAAATAATCATTTGAGGACTCAGAAATTTATTGTCGAAAAGCTAATGTTAAGAACCCATGCCATTACTGCCAGCTCAAGGTCAAGGTCATACTTGAAGGTCAAATGTCACGACAATATTTGTCCACACTATAACATCTAATTACGTCTTAATTTGACTTCTTCAAACTTTGCATTAAAAATAATGATAAATGGGCCTAAATAAGATTCCTGTGTCATAGAAATGTTGGAGTAATAAGTCACTTCTGTGACAACTGAGTGTCTGAACATACATGTATAGATAATATTTGTTTGTTGTGCAAGTGTGATTGAAATATATTTCAGACAGTGAACACCAGATGTAATAATTTCACAAGCCACCTTAGCAAAGTGATATATAATTCACATACAAAACAAACATTTACTTAATTTCATGCATTTTAGTTGATTTCAGTACATATTTTTGCTGCTTATTGACATGCCCTCTCATTCAGGGCATTTAGTACCATTGTTCTCTGTATTTCTGAAGATATTTCTAAATACTAAAAGGACTCCACTGAGGTTTTATGACATGAAGGGACTGGGAATATTTTTTTCTTGTTTGCAAAATATCCGACAATTCGCTTACTTTTCTTATTGTGAAAATTTACCCAAATTTGAAGAGAATTGCATGCTTTTTCAATCTAATCGGGTTAATAAACACACAAAAAATACAATTTACACTTTATTTCTGGGTGTATATCATAATTATCTTTTTCTTATCTTTCTGTTTTAAGTGCTTCAGCTGAACTAGGTAAGAAATTCAAATTTTATGGTTTTAGGCTTCTGGACCTTGGTGGAGTTCCTTTAATGATACTTTCTTTTCATCCACTTTCTAAATATTACATGTATTAAGTCTGGCTAAGTGAGAAAATTACATTTAATATTTTCACTGCGTATTATCAAGATATAAGTTCACAGTTTATTGAAAAGCATACTAAAGTTTTTGTACACCTCTTTTTACCCTATCAAGTTACAGCTTTGTGGAAACTATCAAATAGTCAAGTGTACTGTCTTACAAAAACTCATTCTAAACTACGTACTTTATAATGCATGTGTTATAATTACATTTTTATGCCCCCCTTCGAAGAAGAGGGGGTATATTGTTTTGCTAATGTCGGTCTGTCTGTCTGTCTGTCGGTCCGTCCGTCGGTCTGTCCGTCGGTAGACCACATGGTTTCTGCTGATTATCGTGAAAAGTATTTATCACAAAGTCTTCATATTTTACATAGTGATTGTCATCACAAGTAGATGACCCCTATTGATTTTTGGGTCACTAGGTCAAAGGTCAAGGTCACAGGGACCTTAAATGTCAAAATGGTTTCCGCTGATTATCTTGAAAAGTATGTATCACAAAAGTCTTCATATTTCACACAGTGATTGGTGATAACTAGTAGATGACCCCTATTGATTTTGGGGGTCACTAGGTCAAAGGTCAAGGTCACAGGGGCTTTAAATGTCAAAATGGTTTCCGCTGATTATCTTGAAAAGTATTCATCACAAAGTCTTCATATTTCACATAGTGATTAGTCATAACTACTTTAACTAGTAGATGACCCTATTGATTTTGGGGTCACTAGGTCAAAGGTCAAGGTCACAGGGACCTTAAATGTCAAAATGGTTTCCGCTGATTATCTTAAAAGTATGTATCACAAAGTCTTCATATTTCACACAGTGATTGGTTATAACTAGTAGATGACCCTTATTGATTTTGGGGTCACTAGGTCAAAGGTCAAGGTCACAGGGACCTTAAAATGTGAAAATAATTTTCTGCTGATTATCTTAAAAAGAATTCATCACAAAGTCTTCATATTTCACATAGTGATTGTCATAACTAGTAGATGACTCCTATTGATTTTGGGGTCACTAGGTCAAAGGTCAAGGTCACAGGGGCCTTAAATGTCAAAATGGTTTCCGCTGATTATCTTGAAAAGTATGTATCACAAAGTTTTCATATTTCACATAGTGATTGGTCATCACTAGTAGATGACCCCTATTGATTTTGGGGTCACTAGGTCAAAGGTCAAGGTCACAGGGACCTTAAAATGTGAAAATGGTTTCCGCTGATTATCTTGAAAAGTATTCATCACAAAGTCTTCATATTTCACATAGTGATTGGTCATCACTAGTAGATGACCCCTATTGATTTTGGGGTCACTAGGTCAAGGTCACAGGGGCCTTAAATGTCAAAAGGGTTTCCGCTGATTATCTTGAAAAGTATTCATCACAAAGTCTTCATATTTTACCTAGTTATTGGTCATAAGTATTAGATGACCTCTATTGATTTAGGGGTCATTAGGTCAAAGTTCAATGTCACATGGGCCTTAAATGTCAAAATGGTTTCTGTTGATTTTTCCATAATTGAACACTTCCATGTACCCATTTTTGGCAAGTTTCTTTAATAAAATTACCAATAATGTGAGTAAATGGCTAGAAAGGGGGGTATATGTGTCGTTCGACATTCTTGTTTTAACTTTGAGGTGTTTAGCTTCAAAGTATATAAAATGTTGGAAAAGAATATAGTGATAGTGCAATTTGAGTCCTTTGTGTAGATAAGGAATAGATTTAGTATGATAGTCTTAATAATGAATGTTCACAGAAGAAAATTAATACTTTGGTTTTAATAGCATTATTATTGTATGTTTATCATAGGTTTATATAGATGTTTGTATAAACAGATTTTGCATATGAGCCGTGCCACGACAAAACCAACATAGTGCGTTTGCAACCAGCATGGATCCAGACCAGCCTACACATCCGCGCAGTCTGATCAGGATCCATGCTGTTCGCTATCAGTTTCTCTACTTGTAATAGAGTTGGTAAGCGAACAGCGCAGGATGCGCAGGCTGGTCTGGATCAATGCTGGTTGCAAACGCACTATGTTGGTTTTGTCATGACGCGGCTCATATAACATTTTATGTGAAAAAAACATATAAAAAAGATAATAGAGTAGTAACGTTTTTAGGAATATGTACTCAGTACTTAATATGTAGATCTTACACTGAGACACTTTAAGTATAAAAAGAAGCAACATATAATTTGTAAAATACTATACTATACTTTAGTGTTAATCCTAGATTGTTTTTGTTTTTAAATAATTTCATTCATTAAAATTTGTATAATGCGTGTGCAAATATCTTGATCTGCCTATTTATTTTAATGTAACTTATCTAGCTGATTCAAAAGATTCTGAAATTAGTGTTTGTTGCTAAAATTGATATTTCTGTGCAAAGTATTCATGGTAATTAATTATATTTTGTAACCTTAATTTGGTATAATTTCTTGACTGTGAATCATGTTTTTTTATCAACTCAATCTTAAATAATGGCAAACACTAAAACAGAAAATCAGAAGAAAATATGTGATTTATAATCACTAGTACGTCAGTTTGTTTTATCTTTTAAACTTCCTATATCGTACTTGATCTTATGACTTTAATGATACAATTTGTTAATTGTGAGAATAATAATTAATGGTTTATATTTTACTACTATATCTTTTATTGCAGGAAAGACAGGAAAGAGAAGATCATGGATTGTTGTTCCCACATGGTGAACATGGCGATGATAATGATAGTAAGTTGAAAAATATGCTTTATCCTCAATCTGTTGGAACTTAAAGTTATTGACATTTGCCACCAGTTTTGAGCCATGCAGGCTTGCATTTCAGAGCAGTCTGATCAGGCTCTTTGCTGTTTTTAGAATCTTAAGTTTAAGCTTTTCTGTGAAGAAGAATTCAAGCTATGAGTGTTGTGCCATTTATTTATTTTGTCATATAGTAAAAACTAGAAAGTAGTCAGCTATTCAATCACTTTAACGGTACCAACAGTAAACTTTGAATGTGAATACAACTTGATAAATTGTAGTTCTCACTTTCATTTTTAGGTCAAAAGGCCAAGGTCACTTGGACTTGTAGTAATAAAACACACACCTGGCCATACAATTAAAGTGTATTGATTTTAAAACATTAAACTTGCATTAAATGAGTTCTACCTGTCACATCCATCTTAAGGTGAAGGCTACTGGGATATGTTATGAGAAAATATAAAACTGGCCATTAAATCCAATTGCAATAACCTAGAAACTTTAAATTTTGATGCACCTTAATGAGTTTCACCTGCCACACACATTTTTATGCTCCCACTTGTCCGTCCGTCCGTATGTCCGTCCGTACAAACCAGAGCTACATTATGGGGTTTGGTCTATTGTTCTCATAACAATAGATGTCTTTGATGTCATTCATTCTGTTTCTCTTGTGGGGTTATTTTCTGCATTGTGGGTTAAAAGGAACAAAAGAAATAAAAGAAAACCCCATAATGTAGCTCTGGTAAGAATGTTCGTCGGTCCGTCCCGAAATCTTGTGAATGCAACTCCTCTTAAACTGGATGGCAGATTTTGCTTAAACTTCCAGGGATGAACAACCTTAATGTGTAGATGGTAGTTAAGGAAGGAATTTTCGCTGCGACCAAATTTAACAGAATTATGGCCCTTTGATGATTTTTTCACTATATACCATATAGAAATTTTGTGAACACAACTCCTCTTAAACTGGATGGCAGATTTTGCTTAAACTTCCAGGGATGAACAACCTTAATGTGTAGATAGAAGTAAAGGAAGGAATTTTTGCTGCGACCAAATTTAACAGAATTATGGCCCTTTGTTGATTTTTTCACTATATACCATATATCATTGGGGGCATCCGTGTCCTTTGGACACAGTTCTAGTTAAATCAAAAGTTCAAAGGTCAAGTCACTAGGACCTTTGAAAAACAAAACATGAAACTGGCCTTTATATTTAAGTGCAGAGTGTTTGAAATTTCAAACTTTGTATGTTGTTGACTTTGATGAATTCTACCGTCCATTTTAGGTCAAAAGGTCATGGTCAATGTAACCTTTCCTTTAATTAGAAAATGTGCAGTTTACTATCCAGCACTGAAAAAAGTGGAGAGCACTGCTTCTCTGACATCTTTTGCTTAATGTTGTGTATAACTGTGTTACTGACATAAGATGAATTACTAATAAGCCCTGCCTATGGCCAAAGAAACTATAAAAGGACATTTAAACAAAAAACTTTTTAAAACTAAAAATAACATTTTTAGGCTAAATGGTCCTATAATTGAATATATGTTGAAATTCTGAAATTAATAAGCTGACAATAGAGATCCAGGCCTGATTGCATAGATTATGTGCAGGTTGCATAACCATGTAGGCTAACACTGGTGGTATAGACTTCAGGCAAAGACTGTTTATTCAGACTAACACTGGCAAGGGTTTACACTTTGTCAAAAATTTGGGAGTACCTTGGACTTACACTTGAAGAAAATATATAGGGACCCCATCATAAAAATAATTATGGGTTTCCAAAATTATCTAACAGCTTAATCTGTCACCACTTTAAATATCCACTTAACACCATCTATTCTTTAAAACATATTTGTTGCTGATTTGGTTGACAAGAAAATATCAAAGCATTCAAACGTCTTTTTTTTTAACACTGCAACAATGGATATTTATTTTGCTTAGAATAAAACTTTCTTGTTTCTATGGACAGGACTGCATATGAGTTGGCTGTGCTATCACCAGCATTGTTCTCTATTGTAATATCTTTATTGAAGAACAAATAGACTGTTTGGACATTATTGTAACTTTTTTAGCTCACCTGAGCATATGCTCAGGGTGAGCTATTAGGATCACTCTTCGTCCGTCGTACGTTGTCCGTTCACACTTTTCAAACGACATCTCCTCTGAAACCATAAGGCAGATCATAATGAAACTTCACAGGGATGTTCCTTGTGTGAAGCCTTAACAAAGTTGTTCAAAGAATTCCATTCCATGCAGAACTCTGGTTGCCATGGCAACCAAAAGAAAAAACTTTAAACATCTTCTTCTAGAAAACCCAAAGAGCTAGAGCTTAGATATTTGGCATGAAACATCTTCTAGTGAGTGTCTACCAAGATTGTTCAAATAAAATCCCTGGGGTCAAAATTGGCCCCGCCCCAGGGGGTCATTGATTTTCCCTATATGCATATAGTAAAAACTTAAAAAAATCTTCTTTTAAAGAACCCAAAGAGCTAGAGCTAAGATATTAAGCATGAAACATCTTCTAATGAGTGTCTACCAAGATTGTTCAAATAAAAGCCCTGGGGTCAAAATTGGCCCCGCCCCAGGGGGTCATTGATTTCCCTATATGCATATAGTAAAAACTTAAAAAATCTTCTTCTAAAAAACCCAAAGAGCTAGAGCTTAGATATTTGGCATGAAACATGTTCTAATGGATGTCTACCAAGTTTGTTCAAATAAAAGCCCTGGGGTCAAAATTGGCCCCGCCCCAGGGGGTCATTGATTTTCCCTATATGCATATTGTAAAAACTTAAAAAAATCTTCTTTTAAAGAACCCAAAGAGCAAGAGCTAAGATATTTGGCATGAAACATCTTCTAATAAGTGTCTACCAAGTTTGTTCAAACAAAAGCCCTGGGGTCAAAATTGGCCCCGCCCCAGGGGGTCATTGATTTTCCCTATATGCATATAGTAAAAACTTAAAAAATCTTCTTCTAAAAAACCCAAAGAGCTAGAGCTTAGATATTTAGCATGAAACATGTTCTAATGGATGTCGACCAAGTTTGTTCAAATAAAAGCCCTGGTGTCAAAATTGGCCTCGCCCCAGGGGGTCATTGATTTTCCCTATATGCATATAGTAAAAACTTAAAAAAATTTCTTTTAAAGAACTTAAAGAGCTAGAGCTAAGATATTTAGCATGAAACATGTTCTAATGGATGTCTACCAAGTTTGTTCAAATAAAAGCCCTGGGGTCAAAATTGGCCCCGCCCGGGCTGACATTGATTTTCCTTATATGTGTATAGCAAAAACTTAAAAGTCTTCTTTGAAAAAACCCGAATAGCTAGAGTTTAGATATTAAGCATGAAACATTTTCTAGTAAGTGTCTACAAAGATTGTTCAAATAAAAGCCCTTGGGTCAAAACTGGCCCTGCCCCAGGTGTGTCATTGTTTTTAACTATATCGTGGGCGCAAAACGTTGTAACTCACTTTTTTCCACAAAATGACATTTTTAACATTTTCAATGTATTTTGTGGTTATGCATATCCTCAGTGAGTATTTTAAATGAATTATGAAAATTAACAAGTTAAATTAATATTTGTCAAAAGGTTGTATCTCAAATTGCTCTTAATTTTCAGCGCAAAATGGTTGTATCTCAAGTTACAACCTTTTTGCGCTGAAAATTCTGATAGTGCAATGAAAGTAAATAAGTATTCTGTTTGTCTTATTTGAATCATCACATGAAAAGAAGGATATAAAGACAGTAGAAAAGATTTTTTGTTTTGATATATGTAAATAAACCTTCAATATTGGTAAAAACTAAATTGTGATTTAATATTATCACATATTATCTTCATGAAATATATTTAAATGTATATTACACTATAGTTTAATCTCATAAATTAATTCCAATAAATGAAAAAGATCCACTGCCACAATCAGCAATTGTTTGATATTAAGTAAATGAAATAACTGTCTAATATTGAAGGACAAAATTAATGTCCATATCCCCCCCCCCCCACCTACCCCAGTAACACATACAGTTTATAAAATGACAAGGTGGAAAAGATTTAGCCCCTTATGGATCGAAAATTAGCGCCACACTTATTTTTACAGGGCAGACAAACGTTTCCATATTTTGAAAATTAATGCAAGTACATGTAGATCTAATTCAGAATATCTTCAGTTTTTGCTCATAGTAGCAGAAAACTGATGGAAGGTATGTCAACCCCCCCCCCCACCTAGCCTCAGACCCATAACGCTTCAGAAAATGCTTTTTAATTTTTATTTCTCAAAAGCTTTAAAATTTTAGTGTTCTTATCAAGAAAGTTTAAGGCAAATTACCTGAACAATCTTTTTCATCTTTTGCAATTTTGAAAAAAGTAAAGTTACAGTGAATAAGTATTCTTTGTGGCAGTCAATACTGCCAGTGCTTTGATTACATTTTGCTACTTTTATGACAAATTATAGTACATTTATCACCATTTTCTTCATGCTACAAGCAATATTACATTCTCAAAAAACATATTATTATTATGAATGGCTTAGAAAACTATAAAAGTATAATTAAAGATGAAAGAACGAGAAGGGGATATATGGGACCAAATCGAAAGGGAGGGAGGTGGGGGGGGGGTGTAAATCTCAACTATAAAGACAAAAGACACACTTTGAAATTCAATGAGGAAAAACTGGAGGGGATGGACAAAGTGGCAGGAAACCAAGACCATTGTTAAAATCCCCAAACAGCCATTGAAGGAAATGACACCATAGAATGACACTGTCTTGAAACATAAAAATAGCAAAAAACATTGCTTAAGAGTTTATAATATGAAGCTTTTTAAAAGCTTCTTTCCACATACAATGTAGAATTTGCCTAAAAGATGCCCATATAAACTCTAACATGTATACATATCACAAATTCAGGGTAAGACAAATTTAAAGAGGACCATGTTTAAATAATTTAAACATGGTCCTCTTTAAATTTGGTCTTACCCTAAAAATATTATAAACATCCAGTTTTTAATTCCGGAATTAGTTTGTTATGACAATCTATGAAGTCTTTAACCCTTGACATGCTGGAATAAGAAAATAATCAGTTCTTTGCCACAAGTATAGATCCAGGCCAGCCTGAACACCTGTGCACTCAGTTCAGGTTCTGTACTTTTAGTACCTGTATATTGATTGATTGATTGATTTGATTGACTCTTTCCAAATACACAGGGCACTTTTCATAATTGACCCTTAAAAGCCAGAAAATTCGGTAAACTTTTGAATATACATATTTAATCTTTATGAATGTTTATAATACTGCACGTTTGTGACGTCGCTTTTTTCAATAGATAATTGTAACGTTTATATACATGTACACTGGCTGCTGTCGATTCATAAAAACATCTTACTTTTTCTCTAAAAAATATGCTAAAATGCTGTATTATAATTCGTTATAAAGATTGTTGGCAGGTAATATGGCCGTATATAAATGGCTGTTTGAAATATAACCCTCGCCTAGCAAGTTAAGCGCAAGCAGCAAGACATTTCTTCAAGACATTATAGACATTGAATAGAACTCGTAGGTTCGAATCCTGGTTCAGCTGCTTTTATTTCTTTTAATTTTAAAATTGCCCTTCTCTAAAAATTTTTTTTTGTCATCATTTTTTTTTGTATGTATACTATCTGTGTCCCTTTTAATTAACTACATCTGTAGCTTGTATGTGCTAAAGCAAAAATATACGTTCGCATAATGTCACCAAGAAAACCATTGAAAAATATGCGTTGTAGAGAAAAACTTGCGATTGTCCAACCTCCCTATGTCTGAGTACTTACGAAAACATCTTGATAAAAAAAAGGAAACACCCACTCTACTTAAAAGTTATCCTAAAAGTAGATATATTAAAACAATTTCAAATTAATTCAATTCTTGAAATAATTAAGTAAAAAAACAAAAACACAGGAAGTGTGACTCAAACAGAGACCTTCAGATCAGTAGCCCGGCATCTATAGCACAAATACATGTATAAACCTTCACCGTTACTGACATGTGAAAAGATTTATACAAATATATTCAATATATTTCGTTTGATACAAATGACCTTTATGAAAGTTAATGAGGATGTTGGACAGTATTACAACCCAAAATATGCCTCAGAAGTAAAAAGAAAAATATTTTACTTTGGAATATAGAATGTATAACATCTGCAAATTTAATGTGAACTGGTAGGTGGGCTAAAGATTTTAAAGGTATTCTAAGATTTTCTTCCATAGAAGGATAAAGTAACATGTAATGGTGATATTATAACTGAAATTGAAAGGTAATAACAAGTAGAAATTGATTTATTCAGCACCCATCAATTTTTAAAGCTGCGGTCTCACTTACTGCCGGGCAGAGCCGCAGGACCAACCCGGTAAGTTACCGGGAATCTGGCGACAATCCTGGGTGAATCTATTGCTTGCCTGACACTCACGCCCCGACGGCAACACATGGAAATCCAACTAACCCAAGACCAGCGAATGCCTCGTCAAGCAGACCACTGCACAGTGCAAGAAGCCATAGGTGAAGCTACAGTTCTTGGCTGGTGAGCTTCCCGGTCGTTTCCCGATGACAACCGGAAGAGCGCCCGGTTGACCAAGTAGGCCAGTCATAATAAACAATAACCTGGTAAAAACTAATTCCTTCACAAAATGTTTTTGTGCTTAAATTAATTAATATATTGTATCTACATTTTGAGAAAAAAGTTTCCTCTAAAAAAAATTCCTTGCACAGTCCTTGAAAATCAATCTCAAAGTTAAGTAAAAGTCACAACTAAATCGTGTCTCTTACAAGTACACATATTTTTATTCTATGTACTTCCGGTCCGTAACCCGGTGTCCGATGTCAAGTTCAAGTTGTTTATGTTTTCGGTAAATATCAGAAATAACTACAATTCCAAGGCTTTCTATGCAAAGGTAAGAAATTTTAGTCAATTTTTAATAGTCAAATATGTATATTCCAGCGAAAATGATGTATATATACGAAATAATTGCATTACAATCGGAGCGATTTTGCAGATGACAAAAACGTGTAAATACAAATTCGCGATTTTAATACCTGAATTTTTGTTTTAAATAAGTATAAACATTTATTTATCATTTGATTATTGTTGGAGAATGTTTTTCTATCGAAAAGTTATTTAAAAATCACATAGGAATTTTGCTTAAATATGCCGATTTATATAGAAATTGTATTATATATAAACCCTTCTCGATTTTTTATTGTACGAAGCGCGTTGTGGTCAAAAATCACAAAAAGTGTTGTTTTTTATTTTTTTATTTTTTCTCATATTTCAAAGGAGTTTGACACGTTATAATTGTAGATAAGGCAAAATAAATTATTAAAAAATGTTTACTTCTTGTGAAAAATGTATTTTGTAATAACTTAGGGTTGTCTTTTAGACATTCATGTTTACTATTTCAGCATATAAAACAGATAACGTGAGCATGCATGGTGCTAATCAAGCTAAAATGGTAAACTAAGAAGAAGAAAATTGCAAGTTATATATTTGATGTAATTGATTCTATATTATCATTCTTTTTATGCTTTTTTTTTTAAAAAGTTCAATATTATAGGAACATTAATGTTGATATCGATTTTTTTTTTGCAAATTTTTTATTTTTTATGTGTATCAAACGAGGTAATATTTGAACATTCTCAAATGCGATTGATAAAAATGTTGTGGATAGTACATACACAAAAATTATTATAGTCAATACATTTAACTTTATATTTCAGTTATCAGTCATACCTGCATCTGTTAATGATGTGAATGTGACATTAACGCAAGAGTACGTAAATGAGGTAAGAAAATAGTTGTTTGGTATTTTATTTTAAAACATTATTTTAAATCTCCAAAATATATAATAATGGCATTATTTTTTATATTTAAAATCTTGTTTAATATCTAATAATCATACCCCTAACAGTGTCAAAACTGATTGTATGCCTTTTTCGTTTAATGGTCATGCCTTGAGTAAATTAACCTTTGCACTGTTATTATTTCAGCATTGAAGGGACAGTTCTCTTGTGTCCTTTGTAACAAGGCAGATGGTGGCGAAACATCAACACTGAGGGAGAAAGGTGTGAAAGGGTTTACTGACAGCAAAAGTAAACTGAGAGGTAACTGAACTGAAAAATACGAACTAATTAGAGAAACAACGGATGCATAAAATAGGGGACAAAGAACCACTCTGTTGCAGGCTCAAGTCCGATTAAGCTTGTGTTTATGGTTGATCACTAATTTTCATTTTTTCTAAATAATAATATGAATAAAGACAGAAATGTATGAGTCATTTTGCAAATGTTATATGTAATTCAAGTAGTATCTAGAATAAAATATGTGTAGTAACATTTTCCAAAACGAGACAAACAGCTATGCAAATATTACCAACAAAGGATGCCAATGATACTGATTTAAAAATGGTGACTATTTTAGAAATAGTAAAATATCGCAATACTAAATACTGTTTCTTTTAGTTTAAAGATCTGTTATATCCTTTATCTTCAGGAGAGATAAGGCTAAACGTATCCTCAGGGATGGTTATGGAAACATCAAGAATGCCAGAAGAAAATATGGCCAACCGGCCGAACAGTCAGCGAACCGACAAGCAACGAAACTGCAGATATCAAAGCCCAATACAAGAACAATCTTGTAAAAGTCGCTTTGGACTTTCAAACTAACTGTTTGTTTTGTGCAGCAATGCAAAGTTCAAAGAACCGTAAAAAGGGTTATGTGTGTCCTGTTAGAAAACTTTAAAGAAAAAACCTTTTTTCAGTTTTTAGTCTAAAGTAAGAGAGGATAGTATTTGTACGAGAAAACGATGTATGAAGTGGGGTAAAATTGGTAATTGGGCGCATGTGAGTTTGCACAGGATGCTCCCGGCTGTGAGGCCAAGGTAAACCATCAAGACATGTTGTGCTAATTTTAGGGCAGATGTGTAAGGCAGAGCTTCTAGAACCAAGCAATGTAAGAAAGTAGCCTAACAAATGTACTTGCGATAATGCATTTTCTGAAGATTACCAATATTTTGAGAGTATGGCAAGAACAAATGTCTGTGGTCTGACCTTTTAATGAGATGGAAAAAACTTTGTGGCTACAGTAGGCCTAAAGTAGCGTTTACATGAAGAAGAAAACTTCGTAGAACATTTTGGAGATAGCTAATCATGCATAATCTGATAATGGGAAACCAAAATGTTTGCTGACATATTTAAAAAGTACACGCTCATGGTAATTCTGTCCATGTCTTTCTATCACAGAAACAGAACCATGACATGTGAGTCAGAAACAAGGCATTATGAGAAAACGGCTGCTAAGCTAATTCTTATAGAATAAATAAATAGAAAAGAGTATTGAAGAATATCGCATACTTCATCCGATATAATGAGCAAGGACAAAAACAACAGTAATGTTCCAAATAGTCTGGAGTTGTTTTAGAAGCTTATCATTGATAATTAAATCGATATGAGTTATAAGACGTTACTCGATAGGACAGGCAATGTTCAATCCGTCAAGAGCCCCGAGGAAATTAATTTGTCCCACTCTCAGATTGGATTAGGAGTACAAAATGCAAACCACCAGTTGTTCACATTTTTTGATTGATCACGTTGAGTATCTTCGGTTTCTGTTCTACTACTCAAGAAGTTCAAAAGATTTGAACGGTGCTTGCAGCTTCATCCATGGAACTACAAATAGATACAAAATGAACGATCAGTTTATACATTTGTAGCAGACAACGTTGGACCATAACACTGGAACACTTGACCGGACATGGACATTTCATGGATGGGTATCCGGGCTCAGGTTACCCCAAAGTTAAAACAGAAAAAATATTTCCAAGGATGTCTGATTACCAAAGATGATCTTGTTGAAATAGGAAAAATTAATATTTCATTTCTACAGGCAGCAAAGTATACAAATATGAAAAGAATGGTGTTTAAAAAGATGGCGAAATAATAAATGAAACCGTTGAGCCATCTTGATTTTGTGATAAAAGTTGCACGTCCTCCTAAAAATGCAAGCACCGTAGCTGGTCAGGACTTATGCAGATGGTAAGAACACGGGTCATATCCGGGTCAATCAAGTGTTGTGATGAATGCCTATGATAGATCTCATCCAAGTCGACATGGCATGTGTCCTATTCAAACTTTGAGAATTTGTGCGCATTGCAGAGTAGCCGTGTTCATTCAGCACCTATAGTTACATTTGAACCAGTCCATTGTATTGAAGGCCGTTGAATATCATCAACGAACGAGCCCTGACAGGAAGTGACATTAAACATTGTTACTTCAGTGAGACTTGGGCTTTCCATACACAAATGAGCTTATTCTTGGGAGTATAGGCCCGACTAATTGGAAAACACAGGACTAGCTGACTATTAGCAACAGTCTATGCTCCTAACACGGTGGGAAACATGCTAATGGTGGAAGGCAGTTAGTAGAGCAATCAGAGGATCACTTTCTTGTTGATGATGCTTTGAATATCATACTGGTAGAGAAAATCTTTCCAACACTGTTAAAACAGATACTGCCTGTCCTAAACAAATAATGATCGGAAGGTGTAACAGCTGACCCGAATACAAAAATATCCAAGTAGGTGACACTAAGCATGTAAGCAAATATCATTTGAAGGTACTTCAGGCGCAATCAGATAAATCTGGAAGAAATAATTGTGGACACAACTGTTTTTGGAGATGAACCAAATGTTTAACAAATGCCGAATGTAGGCTTTGCTATTGAAAACAGAACTGCAAAGCTATGTTACAATATATGGATATAATTGCAAATTATTAAAAGAAATTTATAAGCTGCAGAAAGAATGAGGTTTAGGTAATAACCACTGGAATCATGAGTGACAGAAAAATGATTACCGCTTATCTTTGCTGCATCAGGACAAATAATTTGTACCTGAAATCTGGATATGTGTACGCTTCAAGAATATGTTTGACCCTGAAAGATACACATCCAAAATGTATATCAAGGCCTTTTGTGAAAGGACACCAATGTTGATTAGAACAAGTGATAGATACTGGGCAGGATTATCGTGAGACCCTTATTATTGAACAAGTACTGATGAGGAGTGTTAAGTCAGTTTTGGAGGTAATGACGAGAAGGTCGAGGTATGACAGAGGCTCAGAGAGCACAGTGGCTTGCTTTCAATGCCTGCATGTGCTGACATCAACAACGCAATGCAAGACTTCACGGGGCAAAAGTATGAAAGCAATGAACAACATAAAAGATTGTACTGAAGCTAGGATAAGCAGGAGTATGAAAGGGAATAGAAGAATATTCTAGAATTTCTAAAAAAGAACGCAACCCTTGCTTCGAATCAATGCAACAGTGTTACGGAAATATTAAGACGGAGCTGTTGCTGAGGCTAGTGTTAATGTCGACCGAGCCGTAGATATTGGGTCAAAGGATTTAGAAGAAATGACAAGGAAAAGAATGTTCAAGAATATAACCGTTCAAAAGAAACCGACAGGCCATTACAGCTTGGTATACAAAAACAGTATAAAAGTTGGTGGAGAAGAATATACATGTTGAACCCAACAAATTAATTATGTCCAGCGGTTATTGACAGCTTGGCTGATGATGATCAGTGACACGCAGATTGAAGAAGTATTTTCCTAATGAGCTTTGTGGTCATCCTTCTTCCACTATTGACTCATTACCGGTCTATTGCGAGAGAGGCCAAAAAGCCAGCGTTGGCTAACTGCAATTTGGGAACTCGGACAATGCCGGAGCAACACAAGTGCCAAATGAACGATGTATGTTACGTCCTGGACGGAGGGTCGTTAGTACAGAGGTTACTTTGGAGATAAGTCTGACTTTCATGATATTTGTAATCAATATGCAAACAATGGGCAGCTACATTATGGCTGTGCTTAATTGTATTTGATGGGCTAAGCGTAAACTTTGATGGCACAAGTCAACTTTGACAAGAAACACTTTCAAAACCAAAAAAGAAGTATTCCTCTCTAATTATGAAAACAAACAGAATTTCATCAATTTATTAGGGACGTATCTAACAGACAGGAAATGTCATGTATGCAAATGCCTCAGAGGATGCAGATCTTCAAATCGTTCAGACTGCAATTATGAAAGCAAATGACAAAACGACAGTAGTTATAGGTGAAGATACAGATATATTGGTTCTGCTATGCTATCATGCTAATACTTCCAAAGAAAACATATTTTACAGATCCGACACGAAGACCAACATTAAGAAGAAGAAGATTTGGGACATCAAGAAAACAAAAGCAGTCCTTGGTAGTGATACGTGCAAACGTTTACTCTTTATTCATGCTTTTTCTGGGTGCGATACCACTTTCGAGGTTGTACGGCATTGGAAAAAGTGTGGTGTTTGAAAAAAGCAATCACTAATGCTCATTTCCAAAGGCAAGCAGATATATTTCATGCTAATTCTACCCATGATGAAATAGAAGCAGCTGGAGAACAAGCATTGATATGTATATATAACGGAATATTTGGTGAAGGATTAGATACCCTCAGGTATAAAAAATTTATTCATAAAGCAAACACTGGAAACACTGTGGTTCAAGTTCAAACATTGCCACCTACAAAAGCAGCCGCAAAGTTCCATAGTTTTCGAGTTTACTTGCAAGTTCAGAATTGGATCGGAAGAGACCTAAGTGTTTTTGTTTTGGGGATGGGCTAAGAATAGCTTGGATTCAAGACTGATTCCTATCCAAACATTAATGCCTGTTGCTCCAGAAAGACTTCTAAAAGTTATAAGATGTTCATGCAGGGTCAACTGTGATACTAAAAGGTGCACATGCAGAAAACATGGACTGTCATGCTCTATGTGTTGTTCAGAATGCCAGGGTACTGGCTGTAGTAATTCGCATACTATTGACTACGAAAGTCAGACTACGGAAGAGACTTAGATGAATTCTGAGTAATCTGAGTGAATAAATCAGGCATTTCCGATTAGGAATACTAGACAAGTATAAACAACAGTTGTATATTTTGCTTTTTTTTCAGTCACATTTTATGCATTTCCAGTCACATTTTATGCACTGTACAATTTTGACTATATTAGGGAAAGAAGAGTTGGTAATCATCGTAATGTATCACTTCTATAATGTAATGATTTTTGTTATGAATATTTGTACATTTAAAAGTTATAAATGTGTGTTGTAATGAATGTTTGTACATTTAAAAGTTATTAATGTGCACTATTTAAAATGTTATTAAAAAGGAATAGTGATATATCGGCATTTGAGTACGTAAATGCATTTTGTAAAAAAATAGCAACAAAACAGACCTGTTGTTTCACACATGTATAATATATTGAAATTATTAACTATAGAATCATTGAAGAATGTTTCAGACATCTTGGTGAATTATACTGCTTATTTATAGATTATTTCATGGTACCTTACAAAAATTCTTAAAAAAATAGTTTTATCATTAGTGGGTGGGGTATTACTTTATACTAGTCTGAATGACAAATATATGATTTATTCATTGTTGCAACTTTTGTAATATTATTAACTTTATTTTAAATGTTTTATTTTAAATAAAAGCATGTACGTGTACAAATGTGTTACTTTATTTAACTATAAATGACCACAATATCCATAAAACTACTAAGTCTTATTTCATAGATTTCACAAATTGAAAAATTATATGGTTTAAAAACATGGCATTTTGAGCAACTTATACTTCAAATTTTTTTGAGGACTTTTTTTCTGTAGTAACACATATATTGTAGATTACAAATATGAAATTATCTTTTATGAAGGAATTTGTTTTAGGTTGAGTCTATTTTTTGGCTAAAATGCCTGGCCTAAAGGCAGAGCCTCGGTTCATCTAGGCAGAGCCCAGGATGAACCAGACAGACCCCCGATAAATTGAAAACGCCCGAAAATGATAACATTGATACTTATTTTTTATTTAATATAATAATTCCAGAACAGTAATTCATGATGATTTTCTGAAAAATCCTTAATCAAGACTGGATAGAAGGGAAATGGGAAGGGTTTTAATACAAACTAGTACAATTATCTTAAATTGTTGTGATTCTTTTGAAATAAATTGGGCTTTGCCGGGTCTCTACTGGGATCAACATTAGCTCCATCTTCATCCTCTGGGGCACTGCCTGCATCCTCCAGGGCTCTGCTGGCATTCACTTGGGTTCTGCCAGCATTCACCGGGGCTCTACTGTAGCTCTAATTCTTATATCATACCTCGGTTTATGCCGTCAGTCTCAGCTACGGTACTTCCCCGGTGTAACCTCTGTCGTTCCCGGCAGAGGTAAGGATGAAGCCAGCAAAGCTTTCCTTCCAGGATCATCCTGGACCACCCCAGGGTCGAATGCCGGATGTTCCCGAATCATTTCGGTCATTGCCAGCAGAGTTACGGATGTACCATGGTTGTTCCCAGTAGAGCCCTGGTTGTACCCGGATCACTCCGGATGTCTAACGGTGCTCTGCTGGGATGTCAGTGAGACTGTAGCTTTAAGTCAAGACATATTATGAGGACCTTGTATTCACAGTTGATATGTTGTCTCTGTCATATTTCCAAACAAAATTTTTTCAAATGTTACAGCTTAAACTCTAAACCTGCTAATGGTGCCTCACATTCTAGCACGCATCCAGTAAAGATCAAGGCCAGCGTAATTATCCTTTAAATATTTCAAAATCTTAAAGATTTTGAATGATTTTACTAAAATTGAAGTACATAATTTTATAATATCAATTGGGGTAAGGATTAAATGCCAGTAGCAGCTGAAACCTTACTTTTAATTTTGAAATGCATGTACATGTCATTTGTGTCTAAGATAGAATAGCATTTATAATTAACCATCAAAAATAATTTTAGCTTATCCCTACATTTAAATATATTTTTAAATAAAGTGGTATAGGCTATATTATTCTCTATTGAGGACATTCATTCTCTTCAAACTTTCCACTGATTATTCTTACTTTCATTATTTTCATCATTCAAAACATAACTTGCACTTATTTTATAATCTTATTTTATAATGGCTACATATATTTTATGTGATTTAGAAGTAATGTTTTATTTTATCCAATTATTAAATCCTATAAAAAAAGATATAAGTTTGAGATACTTCTATTTTGCACAAAGAAAATAATTAAATTTGCTCAAAATTTGTGCGGAAAACAGTTGTAACTTGAGATACTACCCTTTTGCACAAAAAAATATGTAACAAATTATCAAAATTTTATTTGTAAAACGGTTGTAACTTGAACTTATTCAAATATCTTTTTTTAAAAATAATTTGCTTCTTTTTTATTATTTTGTTTCTAATTCCTTAACTAAAATGTATATATTTTCCTAAAATTCAGTAACAAAAGTTTTAAAAAGTTTTTTCATGCTCCTGTAAAATTTGCTAAAATTGAGTTACAACCGTTTTGCGCTAAGCCCGCGATATGTGAAAAAAACTTGACCTGCTAGACCTTAGATGTTAAGCATGAAATATCTTCTAATGGGTGTCTACCAAGTTTGTTCAAATAAAAGCCCTGGGGTTTAAACTGGCCCCGCTCCGGGGGCCTATATACAGGTGAGTGACTTCAGGGCCATCATGGCCCTCTTGTCTAAGCTATTGTCATGTTGAACATACATGCTATGATATTGATGTATGCTACCAAAATCAACAATTGATTGGCCATATCTGTACATGTCTCTTCATACTTGAAGCATAACAAATCCAAGAAAAGTAACTCTGAAATATTGACTGTTAAATTGGTACACATTAGCCACCCTTGTCAGGTCAGTTTGTCTCTATGGCAATACATTATAGCTTATTAGCTACTGGAAATTATTATGCATCCAATAGGACGCAGTAATGCAATTTGTTTGCATTATAAACAGCTTTTTACGAATATTTGACACAGAAAAGTGCATTATGTAAAAGCCCTTACTGGCTGTATAATGGTTGCACAAACAACTAAAAATCAATAAAAGTATTTGCAGGGCTAGTGGAATTTACTATATAAAGATTTTCTTTTCCCTACTAAGATGTATTTTAAGAATATCGGTAATTGTTCATTGAAACAGTTAATTTTGCTGCAATGTGTTCATTGAAACAGTTAATTTTGCTGCAATGTGTTCATTGAAACAGTTAATTTTGCTGCAATGTGTTCATTGAAACAGTTAATTTTGCTGCAATTTGTTCATTGAAACAGTTAATTTTGCTGCAATTTGTTCATTGAAACAGTTAATTTTACTTTTATTTTAATCCAAAATCCAGATTTGGCCCATTTCATTTGTCACATGTATGTTAATGATATTTGATATCTAGGTAGTGAACCGTAAATAATGTTATTTTTCATTTCAGGTAACATTAACAGTGAGTTGCTGCAAGCACAGTCGTATGAATCCGAACATACTGGTATACAAGAGAGTGGAAACTTATATACTAGATCATACACTGGCTTAACTATGTTTGTCCCGACAGAAAATTACAGAACCCTGCAAGGTTCCCCTGATATAAATTCTGCCGATGTAAATGAACTGATTGGGACTGATGAACAAGATCATCAAATTTTTGATGCAATAGGTTAGCTAAAAAATACAAGAATCTATCTGTTGCTCTGTTTAATATGAAATGTAGAAAATTCTTTGTAGATATATCAAGTAATGAACTCGCAGAATGTAAGGGTCCGTTGTCGAAAAAATTCTTGAGACTATAAGTTCCAGACCATCATCAAAATGAAGTCATTTAAATTCTACAGGTGGTAAATAAAACATTTCTTCCGTACATTATGTATTGATATATCACAATGAACCATTCCAGATGATGAATTATCACTTACATGCACTCAAGTAAGGGAGCATGTATATACCTAGCTCATCGGGATGTTAATTTTTCTTTACTGTCAAATTTTGTTTCAAATAAATGATTCAAACAAGCTCCATGTTATATCCTGTTGGATAAAATGCATTATTACACAATAAATGCACTGAATGAGGAAAGGAATGTTTCCACCTTATATGACAACATGTCTTTGAGATTATATATATATATATGAACTTGAACAGTGCATTATATATACTTTGACATTTCACAAAAAATTGAGATCTATGTTCTAAGTAATGCTATTTTCCCAAATATGGTATTCATATACTTTATATACCTATTATGCCTAAAAGTTTATCCTCATAAGTTCTCATGAAGCTTTAAAATGTTGTAAAGCAGGTTTTTTGGATATCATCTATTTTAGCTACCTATCTTATAATATATATTGAATAAAAAAAATATGAGGAAATTGTTTTATTTTCAGACAATGAATTGGACTTCTACCGTGGTTCACAGGCAGTGAGAATGGTTCTTTCTGAGGGTTACTCTCAGAGAGAAGTGGACATTGCAGTAGAAGACATAATTTCAGAGGATGGTATAATAACGGTGAATGCCCTGATGTATAAATTACAATACTTGGGATTTACCCCAAAGAATTGAATATAAGACTGCATGGATTATTCATGTATAATATGCTTTAATGTATACTTAGTAATTTCATTTGTTAAAGATTATAATAATATAGCATGTAAAAGGTATTGGTGTACACTATAATGCATACATTTCACTCATATAAAACTTCAACCTTAGAAAGGTAAAAGAAATTGTATAGAAGTAAATTTAAAGATTTAACCTATTTCTAATAGCAAGATTTCATTCTTGCATAGTCCATCATGGGCCATTATTAATTGGCAACTTTTTACACAATATCTTCCAAACCATATTGTAGATTTTGACCAAACTTGATAGGAATGATCCTTAGCTGGACTTTAAGGGATTCAAGTAGGTCACAGGAGCAAAGAATGAATATATTTAGAAATCTTTTCTTTAGAAACATCATTGCACAGAACATAGATACTTAGCATGTGTCATCACCTTAAAGCGACCTTCAGCTTTTCTAAAGGTCAGATATGTTATTTTTAGATAAATCATTGTCAAATCAAAAGAATTAAGGTTGAAAATGAAATTTGCCATCAATAGAATACATAGATAGTAAGGAAGCCCCTCGATACCTCTAATCTAACGGTCTGCTCTCTATATTTAAATTAGTAAGGCCGACAATTTGTTTCCCGATCTTCTATTTTTAGAAATGAAAGTCACTCACAAGTTATTAAAAGCTCTAGGAATGCTTTGTTGAAGAAGACTTAACAGTGATATGATGTACTTTTCAAGATAAAATTACTAAAATACTTAGTTTGAAACTACGCAGAATTTGGTTTTTCCAACTAAAAATAAAGTCTAAAGGCCGCTTTAAGGTCCCATTGAAAAGTCATTTAATACACTTGTCATTATAGATAGTAGCAAATTTAACCATGATTTCAACTAATTAGGAGTACATCACACAACCAATTTGTGGCATGTGCAAAAACAGTGAAACGTGACATCATATTTTTCATCATCTAAAAGTGAAAACGGAGCTGATGTCTTGATTTTGTGAGTAACATTTAAAAACACAAAGTTTTACGGAAATGCATAAGAAAATGCAACAGTTTTATTCATGCAAGTTTATACTACATTAAAAGGAAGTACCTCTGTGTCCACATGTGAGAGGGGCCCTAAAGAAACAGGAGTTTTAATGACAGAAATATCAAAATTTTGAAAAATGAAAAACCTACAACATTAATCAACAAGTCACTTAGTGTATGAAAGACATTAATACATGTCAGATATAGGTTGAGAAATAAAACTAGGCCCACTTAATAAATAATGGCCTAAGGTTTTAGCCCTATATTGCAGTATATTAACCTCGTAATAAACAGTGGACCAAAATTGATAAAGGGAACAGATTTCAAAAACTACAATTTTCAGAGTTTAAATGTTGGTCATGTAGCATCATCTAGTGGTTCTCTACAAAAGTTATATAAATCATGGTTTTAGCGTCAAAATTTGCCTGTCCTTGGTGTCACTTAGTTTACATAGACTTAAACTGGAAAACAAATTAAAATATCTTGTGTAGAACCATTTACTTATCTGACATGTGCTATTGCCTAGTGGACTTCTACAAACATAGACCTACATAGATAAATGCTTTAAAATCTGCTTCTCTAAAACTTTAATTATATCCTAGGGATTATATATCTGATATGGAGCATTGCCAAGCACACCTCTGTAAGTATAATTCTCATTTAAATCTAGTGCTTGTGTGAAAAATTCTGTGAATGCAGTGCCCAAAGCATAGATATTTAGCATGTAGTTTTCACCATGTATATCCAATAACGCCGGAATGTGAAAATAACACACGATTCGTGCAATAAGTAACACAGAATTGTGCAATAAATGGTGGATACCTGACAGTATTTCCAATGCGGTAAGAAAACTGGTCAAATATAGTTATCCCTCATCAAGATTATTTCACAAAATTGTTTACTTTTCAAGATCATTCGTGAAAATGATGGCTTGACCTCCGTTTTGAGCAAGATTTTGGCTTTTTGTCGGCTCTTATAAGTACAACAATGCATATTATACGGTATAATTGTGATTTTGGGTAGGCAAGTGACATAAACCTAACTTCTTGTGATATAGAAAATTGAAAATAAACTGACGAAATGTGATTCAAACCGTTTTTATGATTAACGCAGATGTACTTGAATTGTGCTTCGCGATAACACCGGAAAATGTGATTTTTCCTTATATGGTAAAAAATTATAACATCTTTTATTGGCGAAAATTATCAAGTTATTAATTTTGAGACCTATAGTCAATTTATTTTCTTCTTAACTTATAAAGAAATAATATGGTAATTAGATCTTGACAAACTTTCAACATTTTGATTGCATATTGTAACTTGGTACAATTTGACAATTGTTTCCTGAAATAAAATTATTATTTGTGAACACGCTGAGCATGTCTGATTTTGTTAGAAAATAAGAGAAATAAACTTAGTTTGCAAATAAATTGAATATAGAAATAATAGAAAACAATCAAGAAAGAAGTGTCTGTATATTTTATGCCTGGTATAATGCATCAGTATAGCTTTAAAGTCTCCAGATGTCCTTTATTGTGTTGGCGTGATGTGAAACCCAACCAAAACAAATATTTGGCTGTAGCAATTTGCCTGGTGAACTTCTGTGAAAAGGGATTATTTATTTAATTAATTTTTTCTCTAATATAAGAGTGTAACTTGTAATCAAAAGATATTTTACTAAGAACCTATAATGCCCAAAACTTGTAAAAGCATAACCTAATAATTGTCCTCTGCTAAAGTTAAATAAATTATAACCTTGGGATACTTTTAGGGTTTTTTATTATATGTTAACTTGTATGGGAAAAACATATGAATCTACCGTAAGAGTTTATGCTAGGCATTACTATAGACGTTTACAAAACTAACAGGACTAATGACCCTAAAAGAGGCCACCAGTACAGAGCCAGGTCACATCCATACGAGTGACCATTTGCTCACTCAGGTAGCTCATTTGTACAAATACATTAAATATCTAATAGCAATCTCTCAGACACTTTGAATTCACAACTGAAGAAAACCATTTCATAAATTTACCAGATAAAGGGTGACATAGAATAAAGATATATTTTGGTTACTTACTCAATGTACATGTATATGGAGAGCTACTTGAGATGTGTTTGTGGAAGATTTCATATCATCCATGCCTGATGAAGGTCTAAAAGTGGAATTCTTTATGTCTAATAATTAATAAAGAATGAGTACCATGAAAAATTCTATAATTTAACAAAGCCCATTTTCATAACTACGATCTCAATAGGTATTGAGAAATTGCTACCCCGTTGTTTCCTTGAGTAAGAAAATTTTCACGCATTGCTTCGTACTCACTTAAACAAAGACTTATATTAGAAAGCTTATAGCTCTGTGGTTTCAGGGATGGATTTGAGATTGTTTTTTTCTACACAATCTAAACTATAATAAATTCTGTATAAAATGAATTAAAGTTTCCCCACAAAAATATATTTGAAAAGTGCTGATACTCACCGATTAATGGTTTTAAACATGTGCAACAGTTCAGTACCATATATGAAAAAAATCAATTTTTCTGGCGTTACTGTAAAGCACTATTCAGGTACATCGGCGTTACCTCATAAAAACGACTTAAATCCTATTTCATCAGCTTACTTCAATTTTCTATATCACCAGAATTTTAGTAAATGTCGCAATTGCCTACCTAAAATCAAAATTATACCGCATAATATGCACTGTTGTACTTATAAGAGTCGACAAAAAGCCAAAATCTCGCTCAAATCAATAGTCAATTAAGTCATCATTTTCACAAATGATCTTGAAAAGTAAACAATGTCGTGGAAATAATCTTGATGAGGGATAAAGAGTAATGTATTTGCAGCCATATGCAGCTATTAATTTTTTTCAGTTCGGTTAAATTAAAAATATATTGGCCAATTTACTTACCGCGTTGGGAATCCTGTCAGGTATCCGCCATTTATTGCACATTTCTGCGTTACTTATCGCATGAAACGTGCGTTATTTTCACATTCCTGCGTTACTAGATATGCACGGTGGTTTTGCTAAGGAGACATCTAGGAAAGTTATAAAACATGTGACTGTGACAATAATGATCCTGCAATAGTTTACATAGACATAAAACTTTAAAATATTCCTCTAGGAAAGCTTAGATATTTAAAAGATTGTGATGCTTGTTTGGTTTAATTATTAGTCAGCTGCCTTTTAAACTAGAAAGGACTTTAGGTTTGCCTTCTGTCAGTCTGTCTGTTTGTCCACAAAAAACTGGATCCCATGGTAACTCAAAAAGTACTGAAAATATTTCTATGAAACTTGAAATAAAACATTGAATAGAAGGCAGTATGAAGATAAATTAATGCACATATTTTTTTCTTTCTTCCTTGAAAAATCTTGTTGCTATGACAACAAAAAGACTTTAAATATTTGGGAAAAAAACAGCAATAAAGTTGGAACCATCTATAACTTGGGTGGTTTATTTTTTTTGAAACATGAAAACATTATAAACATATCATATGAAGAACCAGTTTATCATAGGACACTTTAGGTTTGTGCTCTGAGATATTTTGTCAATGAACCTTGAAATACAAATAGATAGCAATATGGAGATGATGTCCATTAATCCGTGGTGACTACTACCATAGGGTGGGGGGGTCTTAATGTGTGCATTCTTTTAAAGTATTTCAAATTTTTCGGACAACTTTACATAAGATGGAACAATGTTGAAAAATGAGTTATGCAGAGTGATCCTGAGAAAATCTTTTGATAAAACATAATACCCTTATAAGGCAAGAAAACTGATTACATTATGATGAGACAGACAAACCCTGAAGATTTACCTTAAAACTTAAAAAGTTCATTTATGTCTTTTGACAATGGCATATTTGAATGGCTATGACCTTTCAGAATGTTGCTGACATATTTCTTGCAGCATTCTATTCAGTAAGGGACTTAAGTATTGCTTGCAATCCTTTGAATATTGCTTGTTTTCTTGGAATCATTAGTTTAATTTTCTTTATAACTAAGTATACAAGGACAGTTTAGAATCATTTGTCCTGGCTATATATCAGGAACCACTCATTTACCATCACTTTAAAAGAAGTGTCACTTCTAAAAGTATTCATGCATTTTAGCAGTGTGTTTTGTTTTTTCTCATTTATTGACTCATTTACAAACTGACTTAAAGATCATTGATTCTGGGCAGGACTTTTTTCTCAGGAACTTTTGGCAGGTTCTGGCCTAGACTTAATAAATCACTACCAAATTTGAATAAGCACAATTTTTAGCCTTACCCATAATTATCTTGAAAACATCCTACCATTTAACTTTTATTCATTTTTGCATTATATGTAGAAAAAAATAAGTGTATTTTGAAAATCAGCAAAATTATTCATTCAATTTGCCTGACATAAAAAATTTAGCTATTACTATAGTGATTGTGTTGTTCCCATTGCCAGTCCAGAAACTTTAATATTTGTCATATTAATTTTTTTCATTTATAAATTGATTGTCCTTATACATGGACACAACAACCCTTCAAGAAGACCAGGATGAACATGACCTTAACTTGTAAATGACCTTGACCTTTTAGGTAAATTTTTGAATTTTGCTATTTTTTTATGTTATTATTGGCTATAGCTTTTGTTATTTAAACTAAAGGATTGTCTTTGTACTTGGACACAACAATTTCTTCAACATTTACCAAAAATATCCATCAGTAAAAGTTTTGTAAATGCTCCAACACCAAACTTAGAAACACTTACATTTTTGGTAAAAAACAACACGTTTGCTTATGCTTCAATAATTAAACTTTACTGGTTTACTAAATTGGTATCGCTACTTATCTCATTACTATTTCTTAGCTCAATTAAGTCGTCATCTCATGACAGTGCTTTCAATCACAACAAATTTTAAATTTCCAGGGTGTGCTTAACTTATTTCCAGGTGTATATATAATTATATATAAACAAGCTTTCTGCTACTAAAAAATCATCATCTTTTTAAATATTTAAAGATATAATACTTTTACAGCTACATGTATTCCAATCCAAACAATAAGGGGATTTAGTCTTGGTATAATTCTGATATAATTACCATGATTCATAATGTGTCATACTCTTATTTTCAAACCTTTAAAGATTACTGTCTTTGTTAAAACAAATGATACACAGGAATGTTCAGGTTAGAAAATACGTGAAAGCAACATACATGTATAGTATAATTTTATATACATTCAGGGGCTTTCATTAACTTTTCGTGAATTTTGAATTTGTTGATTTTAATTTTGTTTTGTTAATAAAAGTGAAACATACATTACTATTGTTCAACAGACTAAAAATATTGTCTAAAAATGTAAATAAATAGTTAAAAATAAATAATGAAATTAAATTGTTTAGCTAGTCACAGTGTTTCAAAGACATTAAATGTAATTGTTTAGCTAGTCTGTTTCCTAGAAAAAGACAAATTCTTGATCTTCATTTTAGTCATCTGAGTTGTATCAAAATGAAAAATCAAAATGAGAGCAATGGAATTCCGAAAGACCTTGTCTGAAATGGCAACATTGAAAATGTTCCGTGCTCAGTTTGATTTAGCCTGATTATTGCTGGTAGTAACAAAAAAATATGACTATGAAAGTTTATATTAGTCAAAGGTGACAAATCTTTGTGTAGGGGTATTTAAGATAGGCCAGAAGCAGTTATAGCTTTTATGTAAAATATTTATTGAAGGTTTTCAGCACCTATATTTGCATTAAAAGTCTCATATTTTGGGGTTCAAACATAAAAAATGATTTCTAATTATCTTTTATAATATTGTATTATCAAAAGTCAGATGACAGTCTGTAAGTGATCTCAATCATTTCATACATAATATATATATTTTTCTAACCATTATTCAATTCTGTAGACATCTTCAAACATCTCAGGATAACCATATTTCATATATTTTTGACAGACTGAAACATTTTAAGCTTAGGTAATATAAATTTCATTATCATTTCATAACACTTTCATTTTAACTCCAACTTTAAAAACAGACAGAGTTATTGTCCTAAACCACTTACATGTAGCAGCATTTTTACATTTTGAACTTTGTCTGGGACATAACTCGGAACCCATAAATTTTAAAGGTATCAACAAGAAACTTTGTAGGTTGATAGATGGCATTGATAAGAAGTGCAGTGCAAAGAACAGTAACTCTGCCTTGCCTAATTTTGGAATTATTGCACTTTGAACTTTTTCCAGGGACATAACTCTGAAACTACAAGAGGTGTACTTTCCTGTGTCCAAAACCTATTCAGGTAGCATCACCTGGCTCAAACCGGGCTCTTGTATCCCAAAGCTTTTATAAGATCTGTAATAATGATAATAAAACATTTTTGATTAAATCAAAGAGCATTGGCATGTGTATGTGGATGCATCTTAATAAGTTTAACCTGCCACCTGCTTTCTGGTCAAAAGGTCAAAGGTCACTGGGACCTGTAATAAAGTAGCCATAAAATTGCAGTGCATTGAACCAGAAACTATAAATTTAAATAAAGATGCACTTTGTTGATTTACCTATCATATCTGTTTTTGATCAAAAGTTAAAGGTCAAGGTCACCATAACCTATAAAAACAAAACAAGACTTGAAAGGGCATTCTAAGCCTGAGAATTGTAAACTTAGTATGTATATGTGCCTTTCAACAATATCCACTTTGGGTCATAAGGTCAAGGTCATTGTGATCTTTAATTTGAATTACGTCTTTAGTTAGAAAATCTAGAGACTAAGAAAAGTGGAGTGAGCTACTTCTTTGACAGCTATTGTTATTAAGTTTTCTTTTACAGCTTGTGTCTTTTCCCTCATTCACCAAACTCTTAATCTTACTCAATACTGTTACATTCTAAGTCATAAGCACTCCATATTACATTTTTGTCATCATGAATTGCTTTCATACCTGCATTTCTGTATAATAATCTAGGCATATGTTATTCATTCTTTACATAGATTAATTGATGGGGTTTTAATGTTTTTGTATATTTCAAGGGTTGATCACTAGACTGTTGTAACTCCTTCTTTATTTCATATAAGTTACTGCAGTTTTGCAGTCAACCCTCGATTTGTGCTATTTCTTCCATTTCAATTTGTTGTTTTTTTTGTGCCTTTCAATTGATTACTATAGAAATAAAGAACCAGTAAAATGTTTTATAGTGTACACCAATACCTTAATTATAATATGATTGTGAATTATAATGTGTTTATGTGTATAACCCTTTGAGGATTGTCCCAGTATATATATGTTTAGGAAAAAAAGACGTTGTTAGGAAGTTTTGATGTATTAAATGCATGAATCTTTGACATGCTTGCTTGCAACCTTTTGTAATCAATTAATATTAAATATGAAATCCCTTTGAGGGTGATTGTACATGAAAATGTTAACCTAAGAAAGGTAATGTGTACTGTAATGTTACCATATGAGCCGGTAGTATGTACAACATTCAATATGCTCATGAGTACAATAAAATTTTGTCAAGAATTTTTTTGGTGTGGTTTACTGTTGATTTTTTAACTATTTTTTGTATACAGGTTCATAAGTTATTATTATGTAAGTTTTTCTATCTGCTGTAAAGTTTTGTTCTTTTAATATAACCATTTATAAAAGTATGATTATAATGATATAAAGTTTAAGATCAATTCTGAACATTTTGTAAGTAAGATGCAAATTAGTTGAGAAAGGTGTTTATTTATGATAACTTGTGGAAGTTTATTCTGAAAAAAACATTTAACATGATGCCCATCCTACAATTTAAAGTAAATGAACACGGAAAAGTCAAAAAATGAATTTACATTTTGCCATAATTCCTTTCAGTTTTATTATTTACTTACATGAACAACATATAGCCTAAGGAAAGTTCTGTCAATACCTATAACGTTCACTTTATAGAGTGGGGCAGTCTTTTTATTATATATTTAGGCAGATTTATATTTTATCCATAACATTTTCCCATGTCAAATGCTGGGCAATCACCATTATAACAGTCAATCTTTCTATTTCTATTGAAATAACTAACATCCAAGCAATATTTCTAAATAGAATTTAATGTACATAATGAAATATATAAACTGTTATATTTCATAGTAGTTTGAAAGTGCTGATGCTTTTTTAAGCAGTTTACACAGACTTTTATTGCTTATTTGATAAAATTATGTATAAATTTAGTTTTCATTATTATTTTGAAGTATGTTACTGTCTACAATAATTATGATTAATACTGATTTTATCTGCTGTAAAGTTTTGTTCTTTTAATATAACCATTTATAAAAGTATGATTATAATGATGTAAAGTTTAAGTTCAATTCTAAACAATTTTATAATTAAAATGCAAATTAGTTGAGAAAGGTGTTTATTTATGATAACTTATGGAAGTTTATTCTGATAAAACATTGAACATGATGCCCATCCTACAATGTATAGTATATGAATAGGGGAAAATCAAAAAAATGAATTAACATATTGCCATAATTACTTTCAGTTTTATAATTTACTTAGCATGAACAACATATAGTACATGTGACCCAAGGAAAGTTCTGCCAATAACCATCAAATTTTACCTATAACATTCAATTTATAAAAAGAGAGGGGCAGTCTTTTTATATATTTCGGCAGATTTATATTTTATTCTTAACATTTTCCATTGTCAAATGCTGGGCAATCACCATTATAACAGTCTCAATCTTTTTGGAAATATGTAGGCAACTCAGCATGACAACTGAAAAATGAGCATAATGTCACTTTAAAGTCATAATATCTAATGAAATAAAAAACATCCAAGCAATATTTCTAAATTAAATTGGATGTTTATAATGTAATATAATATATACTGTTATGTTTAATAGTAGTTTAAAAGTGCTTGTTTTTTTAAGCAGTTTACACAAACTTTTATTGCCTCTTTATGTATAAATTTAGTGCTAATTATTATTTTGATGTATGTTACTATCTATAATAATTATGATTAAAAGTGATTAGTGTTTGCCACTACAATGTATAATGTTTGATATTTCATGAATTATAAAATGAGCCGCGCCATGACAAAACCATCATAATGGGTTTGCGACCAGCATGGATCCAGACCAGCCTGCGCAGGATCAGGATCCATGCTGTTCGCTATCAGTTTCTCTACTCTTGTTATACGGTTTGTAAGCAAACAGCATGGATCCTGACCAGACTACGTGGATGTGCAGGCTGGTCTGGATCCATGCTGGTCGCAAACGTATTATATTGGATTTGTCATGACGCGGCACAAATTGTTTTTATTGAGTAAATGTATGTAAGTGGTTAGTTATTTTAGCTGTAAGGAATGACTTAATAAATAAGAGTTGTTAATAAGAGTTATTACACATTTAAAACTTAAATTTGAATTAAAGGTTACATTTTAGCTCACCTGAGCACAAAATGCTCTTAGGTGAGCATATGTGATGGCATGTAGTCTGTTGTTCTTCATCATTCTGTCATTCATTAAAATACAGCATTTCCTCAACAACATTGTATATTTTCACCAAATTATAGAGGAATAATCCTTCGGTGAACAAATGGACCTCTACAAAAGATAAAACAAAATCATGCCACTTGGGTAAAAAATGTAATTTTGTTACATTGACTTATCTATTTCTTTGTCCTAAAATAGTGACACACAGTTTATATAAACTTGTATAATAAGTATATCTCAAAGAACTTAGTCTTAGACTCTGCAACTGTTTTCATTTTTGTGACATCACTTTATGGACTTCAAAAGTTACATTAATATAATCATGCCCACAGGATCAAAATTGGCTCCTGGTGGTAAAAAATGACATTATAAAGGGGAATTTTTTTATATATCTGGTCAAAATTAGCCCTGCACTTATGGTCACTTAGGCTTATGCAGGCTTATATAGGAAAAAGCTCAGGGGGGGGGGGGAGGGTCACTGAAACTACATGAATTCTAATATTCATTATGTTGCATTGTGTTTGCAAAAGTTATATGAATTATGACCCTTGGTGTCAAAAATAATCCATTCCAGTGTGATGAAATGCTTTATTTCTGCACCTTTGCTAGTGAATCTCATGTGAGCAATCTAGGCCAATTATTGCCCTCTTGTTCTTGCATGTATAAATAACTGAAATTATTATTAGTAGGCATGAATAATTGATAAATTGATAATCACAGCTAACATTTACATTCTGATATAAATTCATAACTTCATTATGTACTGGGACAACCCTTGAATTTAGTGTAAATAGTTTACCAACATATTATATGTACATGAATGTTACAGTTTGTTATCTTGTTAGGAGAATCTGCTGAACCTATTTTGTTATTTTGTTTTTCATATTCCATGCTATCTTTGTTTCTTTTTTAATATCTTAGTTGTAAACATTTACAATTATTTTATGAAGGAAAAATTTAATTTTAAATAGATTTATTTCATTATCAAGATGCAAATAAGTTTAGATAGGTGTTGAAAATTTAGGGTATATTTTCTGATAAAACATTACATTTTGGTTAAAATATTTCTTTAAATAAAATCTGAGCTGTATCTTTAATTAATTCAGATGATGATAATGAATTTTACATTTTTTTGGATATTTTGCAGGAATCAATTTCCATCTAGTATTCATGCACTCCATTGGAAATTTGCCCTCATATAAAAATGTAGGTCAAGGTCAATTATAGGATATTTAAGGTAAGTGTGTTGACCACAAGATTACATGTACAAATTTAAGGGCATTCATCATTTAAAATATATCAAGCATGATTTAAGGTCCAAATAAAACTTAATCTAGGTAAAGAATAAAAGATGATTTTTTTATCATTGTCACACATGTTATTTTGTATTCTGATTATATAATGTTGAGTAAATGATATAAGTCTGTATCTAAACTTGGCTCAATTCTGGTCAAAACTAGAAAGAGTAAAATGATTTTTTGCAACAAAGTTGCATGAATAGAATTATTACTAAAATTCATTGAGGAATTGCAGCTTCTGTAGTTTTGATGGCAATCATGTTATTTAGAATAAATGATGTTGTGGAAGAAAGTATTATTAAGATAGAAAATGTTTAGTAATACTGGTTATGTGCTGTTAAATGCTAAAGAAAAATCTAATAGAAAGAAAACTGATAATAAAAAAATGTTACCAAGATATAATTTATCAATGATATTATCAATGATATAAAAAAAGAAAATTATAATAGAGGATTATTATCAAAACAATACCTGTAGAAATGTGATATCTCATAATAATGTTTAAAAAAGTTATAATAAAGATAAAAAAAAGAAATAAAAAAGATGATCATGGAAAGCCATAAAAAATTTGACATAAGGTAAAAACCAAAAGTTACAAAAAGTGGTAAAGAAATTTAAAAAATGTAACAGAAAATGTAGTAAAAAGCAATTTCAGAATTGCAAAATTAAAAAATATAAGATGAACAATTTTTACATATCAGACATGATTATCTTCTGTTTACATCATTGCTAGAAAAATTCTGTCTTACACCCTCCATTTAAGACAAGTTGCGTGTTTTAAAAATGATGTCATTCCCTCCTGCCTTTAATGAATGAATTTGTAGGTTGACGCAATTTTGCCATTATGAATGAAGTTGTAAATAATAAGCAACTATAAGAAACAAGTGCTACTTGAAAATATTAGTTTTGCGTCTTTTCTTTATGAAATAAGATTAATGTAATAAGCAAGAAAAAGAATCAAACCTTGGCTGTTATTACAGACAGGAATATCTAGCTCTTGGGTAACTGTTTAGCGGTGAAGAGAGCAAGTTACTCTCGAGCTAGATATTCTGGTCTGTTCAAACAGCCAGTGTATGAGCTGTATTATAAATAACCAGATTGAAAATGAAAAAATTGTATCTAAATTACATTGGATTGGTTAATTTACAAATAATTGAATATGTTGTTATTTTAATTAGAAAAAAATGTTAAATTCACAAATTTAATCAGATGTTTTACTTTGTCAAATATTGATCTTGGAAATGTTATAAAAGCTGTTTATTTAATGCTGCTGATTGAATACTGCTTTACATTGAAATAAACATATTTGGATTAAACAAAGGTTGTATTCAATATCATAGATAGATTTTATGAAACTATACAGGAAAGATTCTTATGTAGTTAATTCTTTACAGAAAGTATCATATTGCCCTGTTCAACAGGGCGGACTCCTAGAATTAGGGTTAAATGACATCTATAATGTCAACAGTCGCTAGGCCAATAGTGATGAAACTTCACATGAATTATCTTTAAATTGTCCTTAACTAGCAATTTTTATATGGTGCTGGTCTGCTGAACAAAAACATAAAAAAGTAAAATTTTAAATGGCATATTTTACTCAGCAATTTAATAGACTCGGGTGAAACTGTACAGTGGTTAGTTGGTTTCTGTTCTTTACAAACATTGCGTAAAATTAATGTTTCAGGTTTATTAAACAGAGCTTAGAATAGAAATAAACTTTAAAATGACATCTCATTCTTAGAACCTCGATAGATTTTGATGAAACTCTACAGAAATAATTCTCAAAGCTGTCCTTTTCTTAAATTGCTCAAATGGTTCTTGTCAGCTGAAAAAGATAGTTGCCAGAGCTACAGATAGGGTAAAGCTTTTCATGACATCTTCTGCTCAATCACTTGGTAGACTTTGGTGAAACTGTGAAGCAATAATAATCAGGTAGTCCTTACATAAATCGCTCAAATATTTTAGATCTGTTGAATAGTATACATTGTATCCGCAAGAGCTATATAATATATATAAAGAAATAACTTTTGAATGGCATTTTCTCCACAGTGGTTTGTAAGATTTTGATGAAACTTAAAAGAAAAAATCTTTATGTGGTCTTTAAATCTGCTTCTGTTTTGCCAAACAAAATGGATGTTGGAGCTTAAACTGAAAAAGAAAATACAATGTACACATCTCTTCTCATGATTATAAGGAAGTCTTTCAAAAATTATTTAGATCATTTATGTCTGTTTAAGAAGAAATATCCTGGAATTTTTTATCTTGTCCATGTGGACCATATCTTTTGGAGACTAAGTGCCATGGTGGCATAGACTATAGTTATAGACTGATAATTATAACAACAATTTGTACAGTAGTTTCATTTTCTAATTATTAGCTCCACTTTAATCCAACAATATATTTTTTTTTTTTATTTCATGGTTTGTTACAAAGTGTGTTAGACTAATTTACAGCTCTTTTTGTTAAATGTTGATATTTTGTTGAATATATAGTATCAGTGGAACCATATAACTTTAGGGTTTACTATATTATGCAAAGGCTTATAATGTTTTTATTGTGAATGTAGATATATAATGTTACAAGTCAACTTGTTTGTTTTAGATATAGTAAATATGCAGCAATATTTTGTCATGTTACATATGTTTTAATGCTGATGCTTTTGTGAGATCTGGTCTTGAAGAGTTTTAGTTATTTTCTTTAATTTTTTTTTGATAGCTTTTTGTATTTACAAACCAAATTTCTTGAAATAATGAACCTAACTGAACTTTAGTATTTGTAAATTTAATTTTTATTTCTCTGTTTTTTACAATATTGATCTGGTTTTATCTTTACATTTTTAGCTCGACTTTTCTATGAAAAGGGGAGCTATCCTACTCGCCCCGGCGTCGGCGTTGGCGTCACACCTTGGTTAAGTTTTTCGTACCACCCCACTTTATTTCAGAAGTATTACAAGTATGGCTTTGAAACTTACCATACTTGTTCACCATCATAACCTCCATCTACAGACAAGAGTACATAACTCTGTCAAGGTTTTTGACAGAATTATGGCCCTTTTTTGACTTAGAAAGTGTATTGAGCTTGGTTAAGTTTTTTGTACCACCTCACTTTATTTCAAAACCATTGGAGGTATTGCTTTGAAACTGACCATACTTGTTTACCATCACGACCTTCATCAACAGACAAGAGGACATAACTCTGTCAAGGTTTTTGACAGAATTATGCCCCTTTTTGACTTAGAAAATACATTGAATATGGGTAAAATCCACTTATTGCCTTAACCCTTTGAGATATTGCTTTGAAACTTTTAATGCTATTTCACATCATTACCCCCATCTGTACGCAAGAGAAGGTAACTCTGTCAAGGATTTGTTTTAAAAATTAAGGCCTTTTATCGACTTAGAATCTTGGTTAAGTTTTTAGTACCAGTCCACTTTTTGACTGAACTGTTTGAGATATTAATTTGAAAGTTGGAATACTTGTTTACAATCATGATTCCCAAACATGTCCAGGAGAAGGTAATTCTGTCAAAGATTTTATTTGAATTATGGCCCTTAACTGTCAATGTTTTGTATTATAGGCAAGCACTAAAAAACTTAAAAAATCTAAAAAAATTCATTCCTATCCACTTGTTCACTTTACCATAAATTATGTCATATAAACATTGCTGTAATATTCAAGGGTATCAAACAACTAGTTATTTTTCTCTTTTTGTACTTGAAATTAAAATCAGTAGTATATGCCTGTGTGAAAGAGATCCACTTGTGACCAACTGACAACATCTAAAAAAGCTTGATAAAATTTATCTATTACTTGTATTATAAGGTAACTATAATACTTTCACATACAAAGTCAAATCTATATATTATGCTGATTGTACAAAAATATACTGCTTCCTTGGCATAGATTTCTTGAAAAATTATGTTATTATGTCATTTACCAAGGTGTTCTGAGTGACGTAAAAATACCTTATTCTCTCAAAGTGGGTTTAATACTATGAAATTTATTTAAGGCTCAACTCAGTTTTTTTTTCTTTCTTACCAGCCCTCTTTTGACTTAAACATTTCAAACTTTGCTGCAGTGTTCAAGGGTATCACACAATTCAGTAAAATAATTCTTCACTAAATATCTTAATGCTCATGGCCATTGTTCACTTTAAAAATACAGAGATTCTTGTATTGCCTTTTACTGCAAAAACTTTTTTTATTGGCAAGCAATAAAAAAGTCGAGCGCGCTGTCTTACGGACAGCTCTTGTTAACATATATTTTACAATGCATTTTGACATTTTTAGCTCACCAGAGCCAAAGGCTCAAGGTGAGCTATTAGTATCAAAGGGGGATGCTCCGGCGTCCTTCATCCGTCGTCATGCGTCAACAATCATCTTCTTCTCTGAAACTACTAACCAGATTTCCTTCAAATTGGGTCTGTAGCATCCTTGTGACAGTCCCACTTGAATTTGCTCATGTCATTCCAATTGGCCCCTTTTAGGAGTCAGCAGAGCTAAAAATAGAAAAAACCTTTAAACATCTTCTTCTACAGAACTAATCGATGGATGATCACCAAACTTTGTCTGTAGCATTCTTGGGTAGTCTTTTATCAAGTTTGCTCATATTAATTTGATTGGCCCCTTTTAGGGGTCTCTAGGGCTAAAAATAGAAATACCTTTAAATGTCTATTTCTACAGAACTAATGGATGGATGATCACCAAACTTTGTCTGTAGCATTCTTGGGTAGTCTTTTATCAAATTTGATCAAATGAATTTGATTGGCCCCTTTAAGGGGCCGCTAAAGCTAAAAATAAAAACCTTTTCAAACGTCTATTTCTACAGAACTAATAGATGGATGATCACCAAACTTTGTCTGTAGCATTCTTGGGTAGTGTTTTATCAAGTTTGCTCATATTATTTTTAGGGGTCTCTAGGGCTAAAAATAGAAAACCTTCAAACATCTTCTCCTACAGAACTAATCGATGGATGATCACCAAACTTTGTAGCATTCTTGGGTACTCTTTTATCAAGTTTGCTTATATTAATTTGGTTAGCCACTTTTAGGGGCCACTAAAGCTAAAAATAGAAAAAACCTTCGAACAGCATTTCCTACTGAAATAATAGATAGATGATCACCAAACTTTGTAGCATTCTTAGGTAGTCTTTTAACAAGTTTGCTAATATTTATTTGATTAGCCCTGTTTAAGCTAAAGCTTAAATACCCCAGGTCATGGCATTTCTTCAAATTATTGTTTAAACATATTCTATGCTCAAATTTAATATAAGAATATATAGTGACACTCCAGCACTGAAAAGCAGTTGTTTCTGGTGAGCGACTCCCCTCTTGTTATAATCAACTTCCTACAAACAAAAGACAATTTACCAGAAAAAACAATAAAAGTCCAACAAACAATCAACACAGGATAAGTTTTAAGGTTTAATTAATGATGAAAGACAATTTTTTTTAATGTACACTACACCTTATATTCTCACTTATGAAAAAAAATGAAAGGCAATAAGGTTAAAAAATAATGATGAAAGAAACCATGCCATAGGAACAAAAAATAAAGAATTACACTCATGTGTATTTATAAACATTAAAAGAAGTTAAAAAAGATTTTAACATAAGATAATAACATTTACAGTCATATTAGGAGAAAAGTGTTAGAGCAATAAGAAGTAAGGCATTAAGTGTAAATCAATGACAGTTTGATTCAGGCTAACATAGATAGTAGTGGTCATTGCTGTCAAGCTGACATAAACTAAATAATATGAACTATGGAAACTAATTGTCAATCTTTTCATTATTATACTTTTTACATATATATGTTCTTTGTAACTTACTAGTTAGATTTTTAGACTTTGAAAAAATATTATGGCAGTATGAGATGTTTTAAGAATGTTATTTGATCATAAACTTTTCTAGGCCAAGACCTCAAAGGAGACTGTTTGAATTGTTATTATATAATTTCTATTCTATTATACAATTACTCTTTGTGTGTCATTTCATATCTGTATAAATAAAGGGAAGTAAGAAGAACACTTATATGTGCCCCACCCTGAAAATATTTGTGAGTTCAATGTTACCCCGTCCTTTTCTTAGCTAATTTGTGCCTTTTGAATCAATGGTCCTTGTTTGAGCTTTAACAGACATTCACTGTCAAGGTCAAATTAATGAATTTTGGTTTAAATATCATGATTTTATTATTTATGTACAGATTTGATTCATCCATGGACAAAACAACATTTGTGACAAAACAGACATGTTGAATTTATAGATGTGACAGTCACCTTTTAATGACATTGACTGTAAAGGTTAGACCGGACAAAATTTGACTTTCATTTATAAATGACCTTGAGTTTCAAGGACAGTGTCTAAATTTTGCTTGATTTTTGCTATGAGTGACTATAACTTTGTTATTTTTGAACGGATTGTCTTTAAACTTAAACAAACAATCTTTCAGGATAGAGTTCAAAATAATTAGACAGACCTTGACATTTACTCATAAATGACCTTTACCTTAAAGTCAAATTATTGAAATTTTCTTTTCTTCTGTTCGCAACTGGCAATAACTTTGTTATAAATGAATGGGTTGACTTCATATTAAACACAACATTCTTAAGGATAAGACCTTCATGGATTTTAAAGTAACTTTGGCTCGAGTGTAGGACAAAAGCCCCCCCCCCATTTAAAAATGACAAGATGGACAAAAGCCCCTCCCATTGAATTTACACATAGTTAAAATCCCCCCCCCTCCCCCCATCAAAAATACAGGTAGGACAAAAGCTCCCCCCCCCACCAGTCCATCAAACAAAAGCTCCCCTGAGGTTTATAGACCAGAGGATTACTATCTTTTTTCACACGGAACTTGGGTTATACTTCAAATAAATCTAAACAAGTATGTGCCTTTCACTTTTATTTCCTTGATAAGCGTTTATAAGCGATTCTCTGAAAATATTCATTCACATTTGTACTGTACAATATATAAGAAACATATAAACGGTCATATTGTCAATAAATTATATACGAATTACACAATAAATCAAATTAGAACTTTTGTACCTTTAAATTAAAATATTGATGTAAATTATCTTTTAAAACAATTGCATTTATTTGTTAAATTAAACATACCGATTTTGACTTGGTTTAAATATATTTATTTAAGCTCGATTGCGAAACAAGTTCTTGCAACTTATATTAATCACTTTTGAGTCTGCTTCCTGGAACCAACCAGTACTGGTGTCATATGAAGAAATGGTTGTGACCCGAGTAGGGCTCGAACCCATGATCTCTGGCTTGAGAGGCAGACTCTTTAACCACTAGGCCACCGCTCCACTTTTGACTTGTCTCAATACACCAAGTTCCGGATTTAAATTATTTAACAATTATTTTATGGGGGGGGGGGCTTTTGACATACCTGTATTTTTGCTTATCTTTAAAAAAACGGTTTGATTGCATGGCCAAAATAGCTTTCTTTGGAAATCAGAATCACAGTGAAGACGAAACAAACCTGGACGATGGCAATCAGATCTACATATTTACATGTAAAAAACCATTGTAGTAGACCTGAACATAAGTCAAATTAAGGTTGGACATGACTTGAAGATGACGTCAATTGATTTTAGGCCTTGGTCTTTAAAAGCTAAAATGTCTGACAAAAATTACCAGAGAAGCTTTTATTACAAAATATGGATAAACCCTTTGGGCTTAAGTTCTAAAATTTGTTGACAAGGTTGTTCATTAGGATTAGATGACCCTATTGTTTTTGAGGTCATTAGGTCAAAGGTTAAAGTCACAGTGGCCTTAAATACATCTAAAAGCTTGTCCAACCAAGATCTAGAGTTTCATCAGTTACAGGTTTGTAAAAGCTATTCAATAATACTGCTGTTATATTATTATATATTCTATGTGTTAATATAACACTTGACTTTGAAATATGCATAAGTTTGTACATATTCCACTTTGACTGCATAAAGCGGGGGTATAAGTGTTCTATGTTTATTATGTTTCTTTATTATGTGTTTTAATCATGCTTTATTATTATGTATTTAGCTTGCTTGCTTCTTGATTAATTATGGTCTTACTTGCTAAGGTTGTATTAAAATCATTCATTTGTATGTATAATTGATTTTGTAATCAGAAATAAAATATTAAATGGGGTAATTGTTTCAATTGATTTGACTTTTTATACACCAGAAAGAATTTTGTTATGGCCCTCTTGTTCATATGATCTGAGCGGTCTCCCATTTCTAAATACAATAATTTCAGTTTTATTCTCATTTATATACATACCGGCATTATTACAAAATTCTGAAATTGAATTTAACTGAGACTGAAGTTCGATCGCAGTATCGGCGCAATTTGCAACATCAGTGATAACTCATTTATATGCAGGTTAAACATAATCGTATTTGTTACGTCCCCTTGTCTTGTAATAAAATATTCTGTAGTTGTACACATCCAAGCACTTTTGAGTACATTGATAAAGACACGAAACAAATCCCCCCTAACGCCACATCTGTTTATAGTATTGAATATATTACACTGTAAAACGTCCATCAGATGCTTTTTTAAAATCTACATAAAAGGGACTCCACTGAGGTTTTTTGACATAATGGGAGTGAAAATATTTTTTTCCAGATAAATGTACCATTTGATGTAGGTTTACATGTAGACCACGAGTCTTTGTGCAAACTTTCAGATCATTCGCGCACTTCGTTTTCCCAGAATAATTATTCAAATTGTAAAAAAATGACCCAAAATGAAAAGCGTTTAAACGCTTTTCACTCAAATTAGGCTAAGACAAGCATAAAACTGCGATTTTCGATTTTTTTTTAAAGTATATTTCTTAACTATCTTTGCATATATTTCTGTTTAAAGCGCCCCAGTTCATTTATGTAAGAAATTCTAATGTGGAGTCCCTTTAAGAACATAAAATCGTCCGCCCGGTTTATTAATATTATTTCTGTACCATACTTTGTAATATAAAAATAATATCAATTGCAGAGTAACCGGCTCGAAATTCGGCTTGGGATTCATCTATTTTATCAAATTTCTCAGCCCAATTATATAACCTATCTATCATATATAATATTAGAAAATAGTTTATTACATAACATTGATTGAGGAAATTCCTCTATAATTAGAAGGGTTATGACTTGTACACGGATACTATTATACTATCCCTCCAAATGTCTGGGGAAAGCCCAGTACTAAAATATCTTATTAAACAATTTACAAAGATGTGATTAATGACGAAGTATTTTTTTGCTCCGATGCCGTCACTTCCCTGTGGTTTTCCACATTTCAATTTGTTTATAATTTTAATGACTTCATCAGAGGAAATTTCAGAATTAAATACAGATTTTCCTCATCAGTATTAACTCTAAAGCCCTAATTACTTTCATATATATTAGGCTGGTTACTTTTAAATAATAACTCATGAAAATAACCAAACCAAGCTCCCGTATCTATTAATGAAGATTGTTCATTTACGTTACTATTTCTAGATTTTAACAGTTTCCAAAAGGCTTTGGGATTTGATGGTAACGTTATTAGTTGATCGCTCTTAGACTTTTGGCAAAGATACTTTTCTTATAAAGCACATTCTTTAAACGTTTTCGGACCGCTACAAATTTTTGAAACTTGTCTAATATGTTATTAGTCCAGCGAAATCGTCGTAAAGCTGCGTATTTAAGCTGCTTAGTTGTTTTCACATTCTCAATCCCACTAAGGTTGATTATTATTTACACTTTTTCGCGCTAAATATCTAACACGCATATTTGCTGATGATTTTTTATGAATATTAATGATTTGATTAACTGAGATACTATGTCGTGGCCACGAGTTATTAAGTCGTGGCCACGAGATAGCTAAGTCGTGGCCACGAGATACTATGTCGTGGCCACGATCGAGTTACTAAGTCATGGCAACGAGAAACTATGTCGTGGCCACGAGTTACTATGTCGTGGCCACGAGTTACTAACTCGTTGCCACAAGATAGCTAAGTCGTGGCCACGAGTTACTATGTCGTGGCCACGAGTTACTAAGTCGTGGCCACGAGTTACTAAGTCGTGGCCACGAGATAGCTAATTCTCGGCCACGAGATACTATGTCGTGGCCACGAGTTACTAAGTCGTGGCCAATAAATAGCTAAGTCGTGGCCACGAGATACTATGTCGTGGCCACGAGTTACTAAGTCGTGGCCACGAGATAGCTAACTCGTGGCCACGAGATACTATGTCGTGGCCACGAGTTACTAAGTCGTGGCCACGAGTTACTAAGTCGTGGCCACGAGATAGCTAAGTCGTGGCCACGAGATACTTTGTCGTGGCCACAAGTTACTATGTAATGGCCACGAGTTACTAAGTCGTATAAATGGTGTAATCTGATTGGTTATTTATCTCGTGGCCACGACTTAGCTATCTCGTGGCCATGACTTAGCTATCTCGTGGCCACGACTTAGTAACTCGTGGCCACGACATAGTATCTCGTGGCCACGACATAGTATCTCGTGGCCACGACTTAGCTATTTATTGGCCACGACTTAGTAACTCGTGGCCACGACATAGTATCTCGTGGCCGAGAATTAGCTATCTCGTGGCCACGACTTAGTAACTTGTGGCCACGACTTAGTACTTAACTCGTGGGCCCGACATAGTAACTCGTGGCCACGACTTAGCTATCTTGTGGCAACGAGTTAGTAACTCGTGGCCACGACATAGTAACTCGTGGCCACGACATAGTATCTCGTGGCCATGACTTAGTAACTCGTGGCCACGACATAGTATCTCGTGGCCACGACATAGTATCTCGTGGCCACGACTTAATAACTCGTGGCCACGACATAGTATCTCGTGGCCACGAGATAAATAAAAACACACACATGTCACCTTTGTGCCACCGTACGTGCATCTTTAAAACTACGGTGGTATCTATTGTTGTTAACCAGGAAGAATAGATGATGTAAGTATATCATATGTGTACATGTTATTTGATATCAGGTAGAGATATATGATTATCCATACATGTTATCATATATTAACTACAGGTTCACATTCATCCGCCTAAATAGGAAGTTTAATTTACAACAAACTGGATGTGTGAGCTATTGGGATTAACAGAAATGTCCGTAAGTACCATCACAATATTGTTTTTCTCCAGCTTTAAACTAAAGTATTATAAATAATAAGATATTAAAGTAGTTTCCAATTTAGATAACAGATTACATATATACATGTATGGTAACATATACATTCCTTTACTATTCTTTTTTGTTCCGGTTTGATGTTGACCTATTGGGCAAATGCACTGTATTTGAAATATCTACTTTCAAGAAAGAAAACATTTGTACCTAATTAAAGCGATTATTCCATTGAGTTTAACAACAATCTGCTAATGCCCTGTGCCTTTCAACGACGTACGTGTACCGAGGGGATGAAAGAGTCTTCTGCAACATTTTCAATTCGTTCTTATGAGACTATTGTTTATTAATTTATTTTATTTTAAAGTCTGTCTAGCGCTAGCTTACGGAAGGTCGGTGGTTGTACCTATGAGTCTCCTCCTGCCTGAAATAGTGTACGATGGGGACATCTTGAGGTCTTATCCCGCAACTAAAGCTTTAAAGTTGACTTTGTTTGTGTTACTTAAAATCCATCTTATTTGATATCAATATGTTAGTCAGGAACCATTAACATTATTCAATAAAACCTTTTTATCGTAAAAGTTAGTAGTTATTTGTTAATTGAATGTTACCTTCATGTTTTGTTTACCATTTTTTGTAAACATCGGATTTTTCAAAGCCAATAAGGATTTTGCCTTTTATTTCATTATTTTCCTAGTATGAACAAAACATTATTGTTATATCCTGCAACATACAATCTTCACTTGTAAAGAATAAAAGACACATACATGAAATAATGTCTCGGTTATATTCATTTCTTCACGGAACTTTTCTTGAGATAATATGTTCATTCTCATGCAGGATCGTAACAGCTACGCTACAGCATGGGACTGGGGAGAGTGCACTAAAGATTACGTGGACACGTTCCTGAACTCTGAACCAGATGGGACGTTTCTAGTGTTTAAAACAAAAGGTTCGACGGGCTTTACTCTGGCTATCAGGTAATTGATTTATATATTTTGTAAAGCTGCGGTCTCACTTACTCCCGACAGAGCCCAGGATCATCCCGGTAAGTTACCGGGATGATCCTGGACGATCCGGGGTGAAATTATTGTTGCGGTCACTCTAATCCCGGCAGCACTACGGTAATTCCCAACTTACCTACCAGGATGCGCCCCGGGTCATCAAGGCAGAGCCTAGGTGAAGCTACGGTTCATGCCGGTGCTTCCCCGGTCGTTCCCGGATAACGCCGGAAGAGCCCCGCTTGACCCAGGCAGAGCCCCGGCAGAGCCCAGGACTATCCAGACAGAGCCCCGGTAGAACCCCGGTGGATTGAAAACGCGCGAAAATGATTACATTGATACATAATTTTTATTTAATATAATATCTATTGTTCCAGAATAGTAATTCATGATGATTTTCTGAAAAATCCTTATGCAAGACTGGATAGAAGGGAAATGGGAAGGGTTTTAATACAAACAAGTGCAATCATCGCAAATTGTCGTGATTCTTTTGAAATGAACCGGGCTTTGCCGGGGCTCTACCGGGATCAACCGTAGCTCCATCGTCATCCTCCGGGGCTCTGCCAGCATTCACCGGGGCTCTACCGTAGATCTACCGGCTATATCATACCCCGGATCATCCCCGGTTTGTGCCGGCAGAGCTACGGTGCTTCCCCGGTCGGTTCCGGTAGAGCTAAGGATGAAGCCGGCAAAGCTATACTTCTCGGATCATCCCGGACCACCCCGGTGATATCCATCCAGGGTCGAATGCGGATGTTTCCGGATCATCCCGGACGTTGCCGGCAGAGTTACGGATGTACCCCGGTTGTTCCCGGTCGTACCCCGGTCGTTCCCGGATCATCCCGGATGTCTACCGGGGCTCTGCCGGGATGTCAGTGAGACTGTAGCTTAAAACAACGACAAGAAAAAAAAGGTCTTCAAGAAAGGTAATGAGGTAAATTTAAGTAACAGTTTATATACGACCATGTCACAACAGTGTCCCTATTAAAACGAATCTTCCATATCAAGTTTATATAGCGATGCTATGACTTAAGTCTATCTTAGGTCTACAGCAATATTTACCAAAGCTTTTCTTGGAAAACACAATACCTATAAGAACAAATAACCACAATCCCATTGGGCATTTGTTTACAACATATGTTAGGATAAAGTGCGGTTGCATTTTGAAACGATCGTACATTGCGACGACAAAAATTAATGGATTTAATTTACGTTCATTGAGACTTCTTTTTGTTGCACAAATAAATATTTACGACGCTGAAGTAAAAGTGCATTATCTTCGACATTCAATGTCGCACTCTCTCTCACACTCCATTCAGAAATGTATAGTTGTTTCTTGAATTACTTATTTTACGGAGGTATTCGTCAATTTTCTATAATGTGTATTTTAGCTTGTACTAATTAAATTAATATGTAAACTTTCATTAATAATAAGTAAATTTTGACTCTGTTTGAAAATGGTTTATGCTTGTCACATAACGAAAAACGTTAAAAACATCTGAATTACGGTACATCTTTGTATTTGTTAATCAAACAAAAGTGATATTCAAACATCAGATTTGAGATACTGAATGAACTTGTTGTTTTCTGGCATATTCTAGAATTAATGGAAAGAACAAATTTGTAGAGATATTGCATGAAGACGACCTGTTTGGTTTTAGTGAACCTTTGGGTTTCGAGAGTTTAAACGACGTCCTGGATGCGTACAACTGGTCCCCACAAACAGGAAATACACTCATCTATCCTGCAATTAGATCTGATGTAAGTTTATATATTTTTTTTACTTAAGTTAATATATTTATTTTCCAGTTTTGTTCCGCTTTTAACAAAACCAGCTATTATCTGTCCATTATAAATTCATTAAATTTTTACATATTTGGTTAACTTACTTTATAGTATAAGTAATATTGTAGTCAATGGCCCAAGGAATTCTTATTAGCCCAAAATATTAATATTATTGATAATGAGATATTATTTATTACTGTTTTTTTCTGTTTTTTTTTTTTTACTTTCTCGAATAGTTACATCTTGACTTTGTTGCGAAACGCCACATTTCATATTAAATGTTTTTATAGGAATATTCATTTTCGAATTTTTCTCGTTCTTCCGCGTCCTCATATAATCTCAATCTTCTTCTCGTTCTTCTTCAATTTCCTTGATGTTGTTGTTTTTATTATGTCACTTCCCTTTTTCACGAATTGTTCATAAGTCCTTTTTACTTTTGAATAGTCCCCCCTACATCGTACAAATTCACGGAGTTCCCGGTTATCAATGCAAGACTTGGACCCATTAACTCTCCTCATGGACTTACGTTGTGCAGCAAGTTTGAAGATGAAAAAAGATGAACGATATGCCGTTATACAAGACGAACATGAATCTCTGGAAACGGTATAACTTTATAAATGCCACTTGTCTATCTTAGTCTTCAAGTATCTTATACCATACAAGTTGTTTGAATGAAAAATATATGATATATCACATTTTAAATGCAATAAATATAATCATATTTTCTTACTATAAATGGTAGACAATTTCAGCACGGACGTTCTGAGAAATTTTTGTAACAATATCAAATACATACATTACAAGATAATGTATACATTTCAGAAATTACAGGAAGTCACCAATTCGTTAGATGCCATCAACATCCTCATCAAAATGATTGAAACACAAATTGAAAAGAGTAAAAATGTGAAATTCCGATCATCTATTCGTTCACAGGCGTCTGAAGCGTACGTGTAATATTCTTACTTCCGGTCAGCCCTTAATTTATTTGTATTCAACTTACAAATACCGAATCATGATGTCTAGGTACTGCAATCTTATTATGTGAAATAGAAAAATGAGAATCACACATACTTTTCTCAATCGAACGACTTTGTTTTACTTAAAATTACTTAATAACCGCCATTAAACAGCACGGACTAACTGTTTTTAAAGCATTGAAATTTTACTTTATGCCGCTATGTTATTAGTTATAAAGATATTTGACAGGTTGTATGGCCTTATATAAACGACTGTTTGCATATATAACACGAGCCACCAATAATACTTCCTATATTTGAGAAACAATGAAAACTTTAAAAATTGACAAAAGCCTGTATATAAATGATGAAACGTAAAACTTTTAAACCCAAAATGGAAAGCGACTTTTACAAACTTTCCAAAGAAATTATAAAAATAGTTTTAAAAAAATTTTTCGACGGGTTTATTTTGGCCCTAAAATAAACCGTTTTTTGGAAAATTTATACCCCGATCTCCAGGTAATATAACTGGTAAAAGGAATATTTTTAAAAAAATTATAATAAAAATTTCCCTTCTGAAAAAAGTGGCCCACTAGACAATGCTTTATGTTCAAATAATGATGTTTAAAGGGGGTTTGATTTTAATATACAAAAAAGGAAAAAAAATAACCCCGGGGGCCGATTTCCAAAATTTGACCCTTTGGGGCTATTTTTAAACCCAATTTGGAAAGAGGTCCAGTACATGGGTTTATGGGGAAAAAATTAAATTTAACCAAATTTTTTGGCCTTTATAGTTTCAGAGGAGATGATTTTTATAAGATCTTAGGTGCTTCGTCCAATATAGTTTTGACAGCTGTATGGTCGTCCAATAGAATACAGTTTTGTACACAACACTGTATAATATCCTCATAATATATATGATGACAGCAATGTTTAGACTTTTTATCGAAATTTTCAGATTTGAAAGTAATTTTCGGGAGCTCACATTGAGGCTTTCAGATTTAAATAGTGAGAAACGACAATTAACTGAGACCGTAACTGACATACAGCAAGAGACAAACACAGTCGAAAAAGAGCGGATGTTTATTTACAAAGACATGCAGCAGACGACACAAGAAATCGGTGCGATCAGGAGGTATCTAATCTTTTAATTTCTTAAAATTTTGTTCAATAAGAGGCAAAATTGCCGCATCATAGATTATATTAATACTACATAGATATATAAAGATGCACAAAAACTTTAGATTTTTAAGGATGCACAGTGCATTTTAAGGTACTCTTTTAAACAAGTACCGCACCATGGACTTTTATAGATAAATACTACAGTAAGTATGGATTCCTTTAAAGATTTAATAACATGTTAAGCTGTTTTAATTACACCGTTATAAACGCGTGCAAGTACCCAAAGCACGTGTGTTGTTTGGTATCATTCTACATTCTTAGGAGTTACAGTGATGATACAAAGTTATTATGAAAATTATAGTCTATTTATGAATGGATCATCATCACTGACAATTTTCACTTAATTCAATACAAATTTATTATTACAATTATAAATATTTTATTGCATTAAAACAACATGTTCCATAGCACAAGTACAATTTTCGATACAAATTCAATTAAGTGTAAATAACGCCGTTAAATGTTTATAATATCATCCATAGTTTAAAATCTTAAAATGGTATGTCTCTCCGTTGAAGCACACTTCTCAAAAGATATCCACATTTGGAGACATTTTTGGACTGTTTGCTGAATGAGGACAACCAGTGTATCAGAAACATAACAGTTTCAAGTATTGATAAATCAACTGCTGAAAACATGTTAAAATCGAGTAATGATGGAACATTTGTTGTCCGTTATTGTAACACAGATGCTGATAAGCCCTTTATCATTAGCGTTCGGCAAGTATTTTATGTATTTATATATACTGATTCCTGCACGTATCTTTTTATGATTGTTCACTCAACAATATGTAAACTAATTATTTACCGGCTTTCTGAATGAACATGTTTGTTTTTAAATATTTGTTACTTGTATCAGTCTATATGACATAACACTAATTAGTTGAAATGGATTTGCAATTACTTTCCAATTCAACGAGTTACTATGATTATCGTCATCTTTTTTTAGCTACCAAGGGTCAACATACCATTTTCCTGTACTAAAGCGCGGGGATCGTTTTGGACTAGAAGAGAGCACGTGCATTTTCACAAGCGTTGACGAACTTGTAAACTTATATTCTGAAGTGTCACTGTCTATTCACAACAGGATATATGGTACATTAAAACTGTGTGACCATTTATTTTGTTGAATGATTTAAACAAACTTGACAGATTGTACAGTACTCGTATTGCACTATTTAAAATTGTTTACTTGTTTTGATCAATATTTTTTTCAAAATAATGTGTATTTTATTCTCCTTCCCATACATTTTATACAATCATCTTTAAATGACACCAGTCAGTATTTAATATTTGTTACTTTCAATGTGCATCTTTATTATCATTTTCATACATGTATATGCTATTAAAACTATACAACGTATGATATAAATCATTGCTTGACATGAAAAAATATATGAGCCGTGTCACGACAAAACCAACATAATGGGTTTGCGACCAGCATGAATCCAGACCAGCCTGCGCATCCGCGCAGTATGATTAGGATCCATGCTGTTCGCTATCAGTTTCTCTACTTGTTATAGGGTTTGTCCTGATCAGACTGCTGTTCTGGATGCATGCTGGTCGCAAACGCATTACGTTGGTTTTGTCGTGACGCAGCTCAATTATATTTTAATTCCGTCATTCCATATCGTTTGTGGGATACCTGTGTCATAGGGTTGTTTCAACGTCATGTTTATGCTTATATCAATAAATTAAACGATGTTGATTTATGGGAACTGTTTATGTATCCTCAACGTATAAATATCCGTATCAGTCAATGCCCATATAAGCTTTATTTAACTATACACTAACCACTGACCCATTGCATTGTTGACCAATTTTTGTTAATGTATGAATTGAATGTGTTACAGCGTTACATTCGACATTTGTTAATATTATTCGTTTAGAATAAATCTCAGTGTAGTTTCTTTGTTATCATTTCTGTTCCTATATTTTTCGTAGCAATTGCTGAATTAATCTTCATTTGAAGATGAACGAGAGAAAGCACGTGTCATGTTTCTAAAATGTACAAGAGGATCTCGAGGTCGTTTCATGATTATTTTACAAAGCTTGATCTGCAAGCTGTAACAGAACTTAAGTTGCGATGCATGATGCAAAACTTAAAAAAAATGAATAATAAGCAACAAGAACATTGAGACACATGGAGTAGAAATTGCACTTACTTTTGGATGCATTTCGAAATAAATCTTTCTAAACGTTACGACAAATTAGCATTCGGAAGATTCCTTCATTGCCAGTTTCTATTCAGTTCCGTAAATTTCTGACTTAAAAAAAACCTATGAACTGTGATCCAGATATTTTTTGAAAATCTTTTAATCTGTCTCATTATAAAAATATTGTTCCATATGCGGAGTTCAAATGAAATATGTAAATTTAACACATCATATTTTAGCATGATTCAAGAACAGCTGATCTATTTCAGTTCTCAACATCACAATGTTTATATAATTCTCGAAAATGACTTTCTGTGTCCGTATTCAATATACATCTTAATAACATTAAGGAAGTGAAAAAAGAGGGCCTAAAATAAGTTGTTTCCCGTATATATTTGAGGTTAAGTATTAGTTAGCAATAATAAGTTACAACTTGTACGATCTTCATTAAAGGTTTTTTCAACTCGTCAGATGTGACGTCATCAGTGATGAGTAGGAATGTAATGGTGGACATAAACCAGGAAGTAATTAAAATCACAATTCTTTTCTGAATGTGAACTAATAAAGGCACTTTGAATTAGTTTAGAGGTACGCTTTGTAAAAGTAACTGTTATTTTATTGATAATTATCAATGATTTTTTAATACTATTTAAGTATATAAGAGTAACACTCGATTAACAGCGGCGAATTCAAGCGTAAAAATACGGGCAATCTCCTAGTATTTTTCAGGAGTAAAACTTGCATATAATACACTAAAGAAAACGGAATGAACCTTATATATACTCCTGGATTAGACCCCGGGGTCTAATCCAGGATATAGCCAAAATACGTCACTTTTAAAGCGTAAAATAGGGTGCACAGTAAATATTTGATAAAACAACATAAAATAATCATCACGTTTTGCAAATATATATCATGAAATTATGAATAATTATATAATACTACAATATCATTCTATACTTAAAATACATATCACTACTTATATATGGAAAAAACAAGTGGGTGGGTAATAAGAATATTTGTTTACATTGAGGTGCGATCGTGAAAGTGGTTTGATATCATATATTAAAAGTAGATATGAAATATTACATGAAAATTGCAGTTGAGTTTATCGATGTTTATATACGTGCCGACTGACTACATTTTGTTCCGGTGTAATGTAAGCATATTTTGACGACCGCAAACATTCGTGATTGTATTGAACAAACAACTCAAAATGGGTATTTGATCTGCTCATGCAGGTACACCCCAGCCCTCTACACATCAGATAAAAATATCCAGTTTCGACGTTCTTCTATTCGTTTAGATAATGAATTTATATTTGTTGAAGTTTTTTTATGTGATCAAATCCTAAAAGTTTCTATATAAATCTCTAAACATCATTGATAACGATTCGATCAGTATTTCAGGCTGTTAAACCGAGATACATGTAGTGTGCTTTAGAAAAAAAATGTGATTTATATTTATCAATTCTGCCTCCGTGTAACATGTTTATACATCTAGATAGTTTATGATTAAAATGCCAAGACTTAATTTGTTACAATAAGCACATAGGGAAAAATGCGTTTGTTACATGATACCAGAATAAACGAAAATACGAACAACTTAAGTGCAGAAGAAAATATCCCTAAGTTATCCGAATAATTGAATAATCATTATTCTTTTATTATTATTATTCTTTTTTTGGCTGTTTATGGATTACGACTCAAGGAAGAAATCGTGTCGATAAAAATTCGTAACATTGATGCTTCCCGGTTCAAGTTTATGAGAATAAAATTGCTTGACCACGTCAGCCATTTCGTAAAAAAACAGCAGAGATGCCACCTAAAGGAAAGGTGAAGAAAGTTGGGAAAACTGCTTACAACGCCTACAGAGGTTAAGATACCTTTGGAAACGACTTAGGGAAGGTCAGTAAGGAAAGCTCGCTTCAGAAGAAATAGCAGAGAATGGCCCTTCTTCGTCTTCAACTTTACAAATTTATCCAAATTAGCACTTCAAAATATACCTGTTCCTTAAATTGCCTGTTATCGGCATTAGGTCGTGACGCCATCGTCTATCACAGCTGTAAAACCGGGACTTGCCGGCAATATCCGTAACATTACCGGGTCCAACCGGAGCGTTATCACCAATAACCGCAATGTACCCTGGCTCTATACGTAGCTGTGCCTGTTTTTACCATGGCGACATCGTCTTATTTAACATTTTAATACATCTGTGGCGATCTCCCGGTTCACCAAGGTTTGTCCGGGTACTTCACGGAATCGCTACGTCCCTACCCCGGTTTACCAAGGTTGATCCCGGTGGACTAAACCGTGGCAAACCGGGACGCCAAACCGGGACTGTGTAAATGGGGCTTAACAAAAACGAAGGTAATTCACCTAAAACGAAGGTGACTAGACATGGACACTTCAGCGCGATGCAAAAATTTCGGATTAAGATTATGATAAAAAACAGACCAAAAAATGTATATGTTGTTCAAGAAAAAGTTAACGATGTATGGGTTATCAGAATTATTATAGGCAATGTCTGTACTTAAAAGGTGAATTAGTTGTCTAAACGCCACTCATTGTCATATAACCGGGAAATCAACTGCTTATTTGAAGTTATTTGCTAGATATTTGTCGAACAGTTAACTGTGTAACAGTCTTAATCAAGGAGGAACATCGGAATTGCAAGTATTTCGCAATAGTTGATAGGAACTGAGACAATCAATCGTGTTAAGCGTGAATGATGAACAATGATAACAATGTTAAATAAATATTAAAAAAAAAACACTATATCCTTAGCCAACAAACAGCTACTTGCAATTATTTAAGAAAGTTATTGTAAGTAAGATTAATACATGTTAAGGTAATATTCTATTTGGAAATGGCTTAAAACATCGTTTAGGTATAATTATACCAACTTATAAGAGTACACCACAGTGTAATCAGTTACGCTAAAGTGAAGTAAATATTAACAAAATACCAGTATGTACGTAGATTTAAATAATTGAAATGTATTTTTTTTTGGCGTTTAACTTAAATAATATCACACGTAACGGCGTTGTTTAAATAAATACTTTTAAAGTCACGTTACTTTTTGTTCAACAGAGTAAAAATATTCTCAAATGTACAAGCAAGTCGGGTGCACTATAACTATTCATACATATATAAATTTCAAAATAATAATATAGACAATAGTAAAAAGAGGGTAACGATTCAGATAAGAAAACTACAGACGACAGAAATCTGCACGCGCTGTATGTAGTGCACTTTTTTTTTTATCTATACCACTAGCTAATAATATCAGGTTACATGTCATTTATACCGTGAGAGGAATTTTCACAGGGAATTCCCACTTCTGTTTCTGTCAAAATGAAGAAAACGGAATAAAAGGTAAGCTGATTTAGAATCGTTATTTTCAAATGTGATAAAATATTAAATGTTATTGTGTATTTATGTTGCGTGTAGTAATCTAGATTTTATATTGTTTAGTAGACAGTATAATGCTAACTTTGTCATGTATTACGTAAGTTGTGCACAATTAAATAGGCATGGTGATATCGACCATTTTAATGATTTTAGTCTTTATTTTTCATACAAATAGATATAATACATACATTATTCACCACAACATCTTGTACAAAATGCGAACACGTGAGACAAAATACTAAAATGGATTTATATTGAAATGAATATAGTCATCTAGATTTGCAATGTACAATAAAATACTTAAAACGTCAGGATTTGGACAGTTTTCAGTGTCTACTCTATCTCTTTTTTTGTTTTATTGATCGAGGGTATTAATGCTTGTGATTACAATTCTATAAATCTTTTTTATGTCGATGTAGACAAATTTTATAGTTGTAAATTTATGTTTATTATTTGTTGATAACAACGACTTTGTTATTTTCTGAAAATGTGATCTAAAGCTATTGATATATGCTGGCAGTATTCCATATTCGATATCTTAAAACAGTATGATATATACCTACTTTCGTTTTGAGATTTTTCGAAAATTCGTACATTTTATACCGTATGTCAGGTTTTTTTGTGTGTGTTTTTTTTGTATAGCAAAATTACAAATTTATAAAATAAAAAAAAACAGAAACTTTTTTAATGTAACTGTTTTTACATACACACTATACTGTAGTTGGCTGTGTAAACAAATATACAATATCCTTAGTAAATCAAAGGGCTGCAAGCTCTGTGGTATTTTCTGATCTTTTCAATCTAAATCGTACTGTATATATGTATGTATTTTCCTGTGTAAGTTTATTTTTATGTACTATAATTCATCTTGCAAGGCACCAGAGTTTTATACATATTGAATTTTGCATAACTAGAGTTGCATCAAAAAATCATTTATGTTCATTTTTTATGACAGCCACACTTAATCCTTGCATATCATGGCTACTTTCTTAACAGACACTTAAAGAAGAATTTTAAAAACAGTTGCCTCGACAGGGATATGAACTCCAGACCTTTCACACACTAAACGAGTGCGTTACTCCTGCACCACGGAGAAGGTATACACACCATGCCTGAATAAAATCAAGTCATTCTAAATTTAGAACTTCCATTGCATTTCGGTTTGTAATCCTTATTAATTTCGAGGTATTTTGTTCAGGATAAACCTGTTGTTTAAAATTTAAGTAAATAATTTAGCGAAAATCTCGCCCAAACAGTCCGTCATGTAGAATTTTTTTATATTCCACTACTCGGCAGTCAGATTTACACTTAACGAAACTTATAAGTACTCCGGCCATTTTTTGTATTTTCTGATCGCAAGATCAGTAAATACATAGCTAACATCCACGGTCTAACACAAAATTTCCTAACAGACCTAACAACGCAAAGTAGTTCTCACTCAAAACTGCTTAAAAAACCAGCAATTTAAAAGACAGAATAATTTTTAATGTAGGCATTTAACGAATTACAGTGCATTGAAAGTTCAGATTAGTCAATAGAAATATGAGGTTACAATCACAAATTTCGCGAATGAATATCATTTTAATCAATGAAAATGCTATTTTTAGCTATGTCGATTACTGAATACTCCAGGGCGTAGTACACAAATAAATCTGACTGCCGAGTAGTGGAATATATACATGTCGGACTGTTTTGGCAAGAAGATTTTGGCTAAATTATTTTTATCAGTGTTAAACCAAAATACCTCGAAATTGATAAGGATTACAAACACGAAATGGTAATTCTCAATTTAGAATTACAATGTATTTGTTTTTATTCAGGCTACATATTACGTATTACTTCACCGTGGTGCAGGGGTATCGCGCTCGTATCGCGCTCGTTTAGGGTGTGAGAGGCCTTAGGTTCAAATCCTAGTCGAGGCAACTTTTTTTTTTAAGTGTCTTTTTTAAGGAAGTAGCCACGATATGCAAGGATAAAGTGTGGCTGTCATAAAAAATGATTTTTGATGCAACTCTAGTCATGCAAAATTCCATATGTATCAATCTCAAACTGTTATAGGAAAAAAATCTTAACGCAGTCGTGCGTAAGATGAATTATAGTATATAAAAATAAACTTATATAGGAAAATACATACAGATAGTCAGTATGATTTAGATTGCAAAGATCAGAAAATATCACAGAGCTTGCAGCCCTTTGATTATTATATTGTGTTAGAATTACTATAACTAGTCTAAGTCGATACTGTATAAACTTTAATCATAGTATCATCATTTTATAATAGTAAATACATTTTACAATAACTCAAACTTAACAGAAAATCAGTAACTGAGATCACCATTGTAAAAAAAATCAAATACCTTCAAGTTTAGTCAATTTAGTCAATACCTCGTATTTGCCGCCCTGTAATAGCCCAATGGCAATTCCTCTTTGTTGCAGCGACATTCGGGCCATTTTGTGTTTTTATGTTAGGCACATCAATAAACTAACAATTTGCATCAAAATACACAATGTGGGCATCTTGCACGAAATGCACGTGCCCATTTTCGGGTTTTTGCATGTGACCGCCATATTGCGTTTCGGATGATTGATTTTGTTTTAAAATCATTCATGCAGTCGGAAAGTAGAGTCAGTACACATTTTCAACATTGATTTGGTATATATTTTGAAAACCGGAGTTTTCCTGCAAGTTTGAAATCGGAGTACTTATAAGTTTCGTTAAGTGTATTTGTGTAGTATTTGGTAATCGACATCGCTAAAAATAGCATTTTCATTGATTAAAATCATATTCATCCGCGTTATTTGTGATTGTGCATTTATTGACAATTCTATAAGCCAACGCTACTTTTAAACTTTAAATGCGTTGTAATTTGTTGGATACTTGTAACAAAATAAAAATATTTCTTTCTTTTAAATCGCTAGTTTTAAGCTGTTTTGAGAACTACAATGTACTTAATTGTTGTTCGGTTTGTCGTTAAACTTCTGTGTCATAGATTGAATGTTAGCTTTGTATTTTCTGAATACGAAAATCGTTGCACTTAGCAGACGTGTTTGTTTAGGAGACATTATAGCTTTAGGCAACCTTTTAAAAAGACATAGCTTTATACAGGTTGACCTTTCAATATAATTTTACATGCAGTCTGATACCTACAATTCGCTTGTATTTACATTTTAAGATTATATCATTTAATTATCTTTATTTGATAGCTGACTTCGATCCTTTGATAGCCGACTTCGCGTCAAAATGAAAGTATAGGTTTTCCCCGTTACTAAGTCCGACGTCATAATGTAAGAAACATATACACTGTTATATTGCTATGGCAAGGTGGGAGTGGGGGTGGCCTTGTGTGGGGGAGGGAAGGGGGTTAGTCGATGGCTGCACATGGATTCTGTGATGTAATACATAAAAAAAATAATAATAAAAAAACAGCAAAAAAATAATAAACAGAAAAAACACACACAAACAAACACACAAAAGAAAAAAATTATGACATATATGAGAGATTTAATTCCTATCAACAAACATTTTTCGTTCTCCGAAAATTTCTACATTTTGTGACCGAACAAAATATATCGAACAAATTAAATTTAATTTGCTGATATATCTAATTTGAAAATTTAGTACAGACACTTTGAAAAAGACAATGCATGTCAGTAAAACATTCAATAATATGTCTTTTTTTAAAATAAAACTCTGTATTACTGGTCAAACACATACATACTTGTTTCTAGAATTGTTTTTTTATTTATTTTATTAGCTCACCTGTCACAAAGTGAAAGGGTGGGCTTTTGTGATCGCTTTTCGTCCGGCGTCCGTCCGTCCGTAAACTTTTACTTTAAATGACATTTCCTCATAAACCACTATGCCAATTTCATCCAAACTTCACAGGAATGTTCCTTTGGTGGTCACCTTTAAAAATTGTTCAAAGAATTTAATTTCATGCAGAACTCTGGTTGCCATAGCAACCGAAAGAAAACACTTTAAATATCTTCTTTTAAAAAACCATAAGAGCTAAAGCTTAGATATTTGGCATGAAACATCTTCAAGTAAGTGTCTACCAAGTTTATTCAAATAAAAGCCCTGGGGTCAAAATTGGCCCCGCCTCAGGGGGGGGGGGGTCATTGATTTTCCCTATATGCATATAGTAAAAACTTAAAAAATATTCTTTTAAAGAACGCAAAGAGCTAGAGCTAAGATATTTAGCATGAAACATCTTCTAATGGGTGTCTACCAAGTTTGTTCAAATAAAAGCCCTGGGGTCAAAATTGGACCCGCCCCAGGGGGTCATTGATTTTCCCTATATATATGCATATAGTAAAAACTTAAAAAAATCTTCTTTTAAAGAACTCAAAGAGATAGAGCTAAGATATTTAGCATGAAACATCTTCTAATGGGTGTCTACCAAGTTTGTTCATATAAAAGCCATGGGGTCAAAATTGGCCCCGCCCCGGGGGTCATTGATTTTCCTTTTATGTGTATAGCAAAAACTTAAAAAATATTATTTGAAAAAACCCGAATAGGTAGTGTTTAGATATTAAGCATGAAACATCTTCTAGTGAGTGTCTACCAAGTTTGTTCAAATAAAAGCCCTGGGGTCAAAATTGGCCCCGCCCCGGGGGTCATTGATTTTCCTAATATGTGTCTAGCAAAAACTTAAAAATCTTCTTTGAAAAAACCGAAATAGCTAGAGTTTAGATATTAAGCATGAAACATCTTCTAGTGTCTACAAAGATTGTTCAAATAAAAGCCCTGGGGTCACAACTGGCTCCGCTCCAGGGGTGTCATTGTTTTTAACTAATTATGTGTATAGTAAAAACTTAAAAAATCTTCTTTTAAATAAACCCAATGAGCAATAGCTTAGATGTTTAGCATGAAACATCTTCTTATGGGTGTCTACCAAGTTTGTTCAAATTAAAGCCCTTGGGTTAAAATTGGGCCTGCCGGGGGGGTCATTGTTTTTCATCATATGTGTGTAGTAAAAACTTTACATCATGAAACATCTTCTAATGGGTGTCTACCAAGTTTGTTCAAATAAAAGCCCTGGGGTTTAAACTGGTCCCGCTCCGGGGGCCTATATACAGGTGAGCGACCTCAGGGCCATCATGGCCCTCTTGTTGTTTTTGCACTTTTTTTGTTTTCGAATTTTATCCGCGCGCGGTCATCATTTTAAAAGACGCGTCGTTAGTTTATTTGAGATATAGATAATGTCTTGACGAATTCATTTATAATATGAATACGCTTGTTTAGTGATACAAGACTTACGTCTCTTGAACTGAAATAACCTTTCTGGACAACAATTGTTTATTATATTTGGTAAGTTAGGAATTGTAAAATGTTTATATTGTTACTGTATCCGCGGAAAGTCTTTTTCAAAAGCATCATGTTATATCTAGGTATAGAACCGGTGCAATATTTTCGAAATGGCGGCGCCCTTGGCGGGGGATATTGTTTTCGCGTTTTTAGTCCGTCCGTCCTTACGCTTTAACGGGACAATAATAATGTGGCTAGAGGGACAATATGTTCTCTTTGATGTCATTCATTCTATAATGCTTTCTTTTGTGTGGCTAAAAGAACAATAGAGAGAACAATAGAGTAGCAACATGATTACTGTTCCGTTAACATCCGTCCATCCGTACGTCCGAATTTCGTTTCCGTGCTAGTTTACTACAACTACTGGCTGGAATTCAACAAAACTATATGGGAACCATCAATACCAAAGTGAGATCTCGATGCGCATATCGGTCCGACCTTTTAACACAGGGCTATGACCCTTGATTATGCATATAGAGCAAACTACTTATTTGCAACCACTGGCAGGAATTAAATAAAACTTTATTGGAACCATCATTAACATGAGGAGATGCTCATATTATCGCCTTGTTCCGGCCCGACACTTCAACACAGAGTTATGACCCCTGATTAGTTATGCAGTATGCATATAGAGCAATTAATAATCGTTTCCGCGCTACTTTCCTGCTACTACTGGCAGGAATTCAATGAAACTTTATGTGAACAATCAATTACAATACCAAGACATGTCGCACCAAGACAATGTGCACATATCGTCGCCTTGTTCCGGCTTAACCCTTCAGCACGGAGTTATGGCCCTTGATTAGTTATGCTATATGCATATAGGCAATGGTCATTTCTGTGCTATTTCTCTGCAACTACTTGCTTGAATTCAATGAAACTATGGGTACCATCAATACCAAGATGAGATGCGCATATCCTCACCTTGTTTAGGTCCGACCTTTCAACACAGAGTAAGGTCCCTTGATTAGGTAAGTATTATGCATGTAAGGCAATAATCGTTTCCGTGCTATTTCTCTGCAACTACAGGCAGGAATTCAATGAAACTTTATGGGAACCATCAATACCAAGAGAGAGTGCGCATATTGTTGCCCAGCTCTAGTTAGACCTTTCGTCACAGAGTTATGGCCCGTAAGCAGTAAGCATATAGAGTAATAATGGTGTCCACACTACTTCTCTGCAACTAATTGCTGGAATTCAACGAAACTTTATGGGAACATTCAAAACCAAGATGAGATGCGCATAGCGTCGCCTTGCTCTAGTCCGACCTTCAACACAGAATTATGACCTGTGATTAGTTATGCAGTATGCATATAGAGCAATAATCTTTCTGTGCTACTTCTCTGCAAGTACTTTGGAATTCAATGAAACTTTATGGGAACCATCAATACCAAGAGGAGATGCGCATATCATCGCCTTGTTACGGTTCGACCCTTCAACACAGAGTTATGGCCCTTGATGAGTTATGCATTATGCATATAATCATTTCTATGCTATTTCTCTGCAACTGCAACAAAACTATATTGGAACCGTCAATACGCTTTAACACAGAGTAATGACCCTTGAGTATTTATGTAGAATGCATATAGAGCAATATTGCTATTTCTTTGCAAATGCTGAATTGATTCAAACAAAACTTTATGGGAACCGTTAATACAAAAAAAGCAATTTGTATCTCATTGGCATGTCCAGATAATACTCTTTAACAGAGAGTTATGGCTTCTGTTATTGCCCTGAAATTTTATCATGTTCAAAGAATATTACTGTTCATGTTATGATAAATACATGTATATAAATAAAGCCTTATGTCTCCAGTTGTTGTGTAAGTAATAAATTCAACAAAATTGCTTGTTCACTTAGACATATATTGTTCTATTGATTTTAATGTGATTATATTCTAACTTATACACGTCATACAGGTTATCTAAGGGCGTTACAGCCCACACGGGCTTTCCGTGTAAGAAAAGGATATAACTCCTGTAGTTGCTGATTGTCCACTAAAGAAAAACGTACCACAGAATACATAGAAACTCAGCTTCTCTGATATTGGATGTGCAACAGTTGTGTATATTGTAGTATTTGAGCTTCACCATTTAGTTGGGCGATCATCAACAGATATAGAAGTCCAACTTCTATGATGTTTGGATGAATTTAAGTTGTAAATATTGTTTGTGTTTCATCAATTGTTTTTAGCTCACCTGTCACAAAGTGGCGTGGGGGTGGGGGGTATCATTGATTTTCCTTATTTGTATATAGTAAAAACTTAAAAAGTCTTCTTTTCAAAAACCCAAATATCTAGAGCCTAGATATTAAACATGAAACATCCTCTAGTGGGTGTCTACCAAGTTTGTTCAAATAAAAGCCCTTGGGTAAAAATTGGCCCCGCCCCAGGGGGTCATTGATTTTCCTTATTTGAATTTAGTAAAAACTTTAAAAAATCCTCTTTTAAAAAGCAAAATTGCTAGAGCTTAGATATTAAGCATGAAACATCTTCTAGTGTAGGTCTACTAAGTTTGTTCAAATAAAAGCCCTGGGGTAACAATTAGCCCGACCTAGGGGGTCATTGGTTTTTTCCTTTTAATATATAGTAAACACCTTAAAAATCTTTTTTTAAACCCCAAAGAGCTAGAGCTTAGATATTTACCATGAAACATCTTCTAATGGGTGTCTACCAAGTTTGTTAAAAAAGGGCCCTTGAGTAAAAAATTTGCCTTGCCACGGGGTTTATTGATTTTCCTTATATGTGTATAGTAAAAACTTAAAAAATCTTCTTATAAAAAACCCAAAGAGCTAGAGTTTAGATACTAAGCATGAAATATCTTCTAGTGAGTGTCTACCAAGTTTGTTCAAATAAAAGCCCTGGGGTCAACATTGGCCCCTCCTAGGGGGGGGGGGATCATTGTTTTTATGTAAAATCTTCTAATAAAACCCTCAAAGAGCTAGAGCTTAGATATTTTATAATGAAACATCTTCTAATGGGTGTCTTCCAAGTTTGTTCAAATAAAAGCCCCTGATTTTAAATTGGCCTCGGCCCAGAGGCCTATATACAGGTGAGCAATTTCAGGGCGAGGGGATGACATTTTTCTAGTTTTCCAGAGGGAAATAGGTGTAAAATTATGCAGATTTCCACTAGGTTTTGCGAGCTCAAACTACTTAGCTCTGTCTGGATCCATGCAAGAAATGTACGACAAATAACGAATTGAATTAAAAACTAATAGTTCCTTGGTCAGAAACAAACATTCATTGTTTAAAGCTTATATTTTTTTACAGAACATAATATGAGATGTTCCAATTCAAATTGTGGCTGGCAGGGTAACGGTAACTTCTGTCAGTCATGTGGCAGTAAAATGATAGACATATCTGCAGAAGTGTTGATTAAATGTAACGGGACATTCGAAAGTAAACCATGCGGAGCAGACTTGAAACAGACACAAAACTTTTGTACTAAATGTGGAACTCGAATTGACAAAAGTCTATTTGAACGTTTGTCAGAAAAATGCCAGAGATGTGAAACTATTCTAGAGCCGGGAAGTTTATTTTGCGCTGAATGTGGCTTAAAGAAAGACACATCCAAAGGTAAATGCCTTTTTCAAATCAAAATTTTTATGCTATCTATTGGCATCTAACCTAACAGTGATTTCGTGTATTTTACAGCCGAATAAAGGCTGTATTCCCTAGCCAAAAAAGGTATATTTTCCCCTAAAAATGCTAATATTTTCCCTTAAAATGCCCTGTGCACATTCTTCACCAAAACCATACAGCATCTGACTAATATCAGCTAGAAGATAAAGCTGTTCCTATAGATAGCCTCTGCTATGTACAATGCCTGTTAAATTGAAATGAAAATGAAAATTCTATAAAATGTTGGTTTGCGCTATATTTTCACCTTCAGAAAGCCACAAGTTGTTCTAAAAATTGCAAAAAACCACTGCCTAAATTGAATTTGTTTAAGCTATAACGTAGATTAACTACAATTTAAACATTTCTAAATAACTATATATAATAGTAATGATGATGAAGATTGACATTTTATAAAGGAATTTGCAAAAGGTTTGATAATATTCTGTTCAAGATAACAATGCCAACATCGCCATCACGATTTTTTATGACTGTTGCGTTTGTAATGTTATTATATCTGATGCTAAAACAGAAAAAGAAACTGTTAGAAGTGCTGATCAAGATGCATCAACCGCTGATACTGCACTAACACCAAGTAATGATAAGGCGTGCTCTACATTTACGGAAATAAGTGACAGATGTGAAGGCAAACCACTAACAATCAACAATGAAATAACTAGAAATGAAAGAGAACAGAAAGAAAGCACAGACAGCAGTCAGTTTGAAGTGATAAATGGTGTGCCTATTGATGCTAAAGATGTAGAATTGAAATCAACATTTCGTAAAGAGGGTGAAGATAATCAAAAGAGTAAACCCATTCCAATTCATGATGTAGATGCCTCAAAATATGACGAAAATAGAACAGATGAAATAAAAGAAACAAAAGGTAAAGCAAACCTTTGTTATAATACAGAATTAATAACAACAGTTAGGCAAAATATGTGTTATATTAATTTGAGAAGTTGAATAGACTTTCTGTCCATTACCGCTGCATCTTTGAAACGCATTATCACAAATGAATGTAAGCACATACATCAGCTCCATTTATTTTCAAGTATTTTCTGAGAAAAAATTCATAAGAAGCTAGAAAACAATATGGTCAAAATATAAAGTTGTCGTTTTGAAAATTCAATTTTCAGTTTTCTCAAAAGACATTTTGACTCTTAGGTTATTAATCTTTTTGACGTTTATAGGAAACCGAATACATAAAGAATTAGTAAAACATGCCGACAAAGATGGGTTTCCCTTTGAGAGAAATAATGTACTTGCACAAAGTAATGAAAAAGAACGCTCAACTGTTGCCGAAATTAATGACAATCATGAAGGCATGCCTCTTCCAAATGACAATGAGATACCAAGGAATTTAAGTGGAAATGTGAGCCAACAAACTGATAGAGATAATCCTGAAGTTAAAACTGGTGCACAGAATGATACCTTTGATGTAAAATCACTACCAAGTTACAGTGAAAAAGATGCTCAAAAGAGTGCAAATGTTTTGATTCATAATGAAGCCTTGTCAAAAACAGATGACAATAAAGTTGAAATAACAGGAACTGAAGGTAATATTATTAAGTTTAATACGGTAATAAATACAAAAAATATTCAAAGTAGGTTTACATGTTTTTGTTAAGCAGCTTTCAAAAACAATGTATATTAAAGGGAGGATTATACTGATATGGTATAAATGTTTCAATCAGGCCTTCCTGTGAATAAGCTCATTTTTTAATTGCCTGTATGTAAATATATTTTTAATATATGAACAAAGTAATAGAAATTTAAATTTGAAGCAAATAAAAAGATTTATCTCTAACTTCATATCAGAGTATTAAATAATTGTATTATACATACTTAAGGGCAAACATAAATGGCTACGAAAATAACTTACTAAATAATTACTTATATGATGATATCTTAAGTCGATTTCCTGTAAGCACTACCAGCTGTAACTGTACGTTAAATCACAGACCATGGGATCAAAGTTGAATTTGAGTATTAAATGACAATAATTATAATAAAACTAATTATTTGAGAATAAGGATAATAATGAAAATAAGTGAACAAAAAGATAACGGATCAATTTTGATCAGCATAATATTTTAATTAGAGATCAGCTAAAGATTGGACAATACTATATTATTGTTCATCAATAATATGAAAAGTATATTATGATAATGCATTTTAAATATATTGTACCATCTGTTTAAAGGACGTAAGCCAACAGATGAATTAGTAAATTGTACCTTTGACGGTGAATCATCTCTACAGAGAAATTTGGAAGTGCTGCAACGGACGGATGCTGTGTATTCAAATTGTGCTAATGTTAGAGACACTACTGAAGATGAAGAACACTCACAACGCGAACTGATAAAAACAAGTTTAAGTGAAAATGTCTGTGAGCAGACGGCAATCAGTCAGCTTAATGTTCATATTGATACGCACTTCGTAGATTCAAAAACTCTTGATGCTAACATGTCAAAAGGAAATGCAGAAAATAAAGATGAAACATTATCATTAAATGGTAAATACATTTATTAGGAATGTATAACTGCCTGTTACATACAACAAATATCATTACAGAATCAATACATTTTGCTTGCAATTTTATCTTCAAATCATTTCTTTGAATCATTAAAAAAATTAATTTATGTTGATGTTTAAGTAAGTTATTCTTGATTCAGATGTATAAAATAGATGGTCTTAATTTGCTTAAAATTAGGTATGAACACTTTTTAGATTTAAATACTGAACTGTGATATATTCAATGAGTTCTTAAGAGCTTATACCATAATATTTTATGCCATGAACTCATATTATGACTGAAACCTGAAATACTATCATCTATAAAAGTAATGAATTTAAGGCTGATTTCTTTTTGTAATTTCATAGAATCACAGAATTTAGCTGGAAGTGAATATTCATTATCCCATTCGACTGTTACACAGCTATTGTGCGACGAAAATGAAAAAGTCACACAATATGAATCCGAAAATGATTCTGAAATAGAAAGTGAAGAAATAAATACTGACCCCGTAGGAGAGAATAAGTCAACGCCTGATGAAACAATGCTGTCGGGCAAGGGAACGAGTCAGAATGATTTGCGTAAACGGAAAAGTGGAGGAGGGGGAACAAAAGCAAAAAAGGTAAAGAAAAGAGAACGTAAGAGTAAAGGACATGCTGAGAGATTTAACCTAGAACAGAACAAGAATGTCAAAATGGGCAATGAACAGCTTGACCTAGATACGAACCAAACAGAAGAAGAAACAAATGATGACAAAAGCAAAGGTGAAGCTGTTGAACAGGTAGGTGTCTGCGACAGTAGTATCGTGACAGAAAAAGATACAACTTTTGTTTTTGGTGATGGGAGCATCAGCGATAAAGAAAAAAGTGTAATGTTAGATAACAAGGTTATCTACCCGCCAGATCTAACAATTCCAAGTTTTTTCAAAATATGAAGAACCAATCAGGAGATGACAAGGCAATAAATGAAACAGCCTCGTTTGAAAACGACATGAAAACTAGCCCAGACGATAATTTCAGTAATTCCCTTACAGATAACGTAGTATCTGTAAAAGAACTTGAAAAAAAGAATTTGGAGGAAACAAATGTGAATGACACGGAACAGAAATTTGATGAAGAAGAAAAGATGAAAAAGAACGAAATGGTTTCTATTTATATAAACTTTTATTTTTGGAAAAATAGACATTCTTTTTTTTTAAAATAATTATTAGCCTTTTACTCAAATATCGTTGTTAAATTATTTTAAGAAAGATAAGAAAGTCTTTGGTGATAATCAAAATAGTACTTTATTAGAAACTATTTCTTGTAATATTTTAATTTAGTTAAACAGTTGATCATGATAAGGACACAAATTAGAGTGCAAGTTGAAACAATGACATGCTTATCTTGGTCATCTATTGACATAAAGATACGATTTTGAACAAACAATTACTCATCATAAACAATATTTCAATAATAATGAATATCAAGTTGCTTTTAATTCGTGATAAGAATGGTCACTGAAACATTAATTATTGATAATTAAAGTAATGGTAATGGTCAGTGAAATGTTCTTGCATTCATTTTGTTATAAATATATCTCTGTTGCTTAACTATATAAATTTGTTCATCAATTACAGAACGAAAAAGAGAAAACACAATCCGAACTAGCTGGGAATTCACAACAAGGCCAACAACCTAGTGCCAGCAGGTACATTTTTATGCTCCCCGAAAGGTGAGCATATAGTCGCCACTTTGTCCAGCCCTTCGACCGTCCATCCGCTTTTATTGTCCGGGACATAACTTTGAAACAGTAAGAGGTATCAACATGCAATTTTGTAGGTAGATAGATCTCACTGAGTAGGTGTGCTGTGCACAAGAACCGTAACTCTGCCTTGCCTTATTTTTGAATTATTGCCCTTTGTTTATTTTTACACTTTGAACTTTGTCTGGAACATAACTCTTTTTAATTGAGTAATTCAAATATTTCTTGTGTGGTCGGTCTTGTATTTTACAAAAAAAGCTGATTGAAGTTTGTAAGGCGGGTACGCCTCGTATTTTTCAAATTCAGTCCACAATTTTAACCTTGATTTTAAAGCTTTCATTTACATTCAGCAATATTTAAGTAACAATGAAATATTTCTCACAAAAATCATTGAGGTTATTTAGTTAAATATTGGCTTTTACAATGTTCTGTATATATACTGCAATTAGCATGTACTGAGTTTAAGCCGTTTTTCTTTTTAAAAGATACTTTGTAGAAACATAATTTGTCTTTCAGAACATGTACAGGAGGAACAGGTGATTTAATAAAAGTAGTTTTCCACATTCTTTCTTCACCAAGTCTAGTCTGGAGGAACAGACAAGTGTTGTTTAGAACGAATTTGTCTCAATTCGGTGCCTGGAGTAGTAGCCAAAACGTGCTGCAAATTGTCAGGTATCAATAATATTGTTCTATAACATGGGTAAAAAAAACAACATAAAAACAACAGCAAAAGAAAGCGTTAAGGAATGTTCAAAGAGCGGATTCGTGAAAAAAGATGCATGGAAACAAAGAAACAAATTAATGCATAAGGATAGAACTGGGCTTGCATCTTTTAAACGGATCGTTGTTCTGTAATGTAAATTATGATGCAGTTAGTGTAGAAACTAAAATACAATTATATTTTGTAGAAACTAAAATACAATCATGTTTCACCAACTTATGATTGCAATTACTACATTCATTTAAAGTAATAACATTATTTTTCTAATAAACATCGATTTTAAATAAGTCTGATGTACATTGATAAGGCGTTGCCGTTTTCTTTTGCGATAAGACGATTCTTTCAATATTCGTCGTTTCAGGCAGGACAACAATTTTGTGGAATTGCAGATTACACTTGAAATTGAAAGACATTTGCTTTCTCTTGGAAATCCAGTCAGATATAAATATGCAGTGGCAGAATTTAGGGAAAATAAAATGTGCATTGAATGGGAAGATTACTATGTCTACAATTGTAACGACCAGTATCATAACAGAAGGTTGTATGTCAGCAAACACCTGCTAGCTAAAAAAGGTAGATCTTCATAATAATATGTGTCCTGTTAAGGAGGCATTTATTTCATTCCTTTACGCTAAGAAATGTGATTGAGATAATAACATATGATTTTTTTGCTGACATAAGATATATAATGTGAACAGTAAAAATTGTAAGTTTTATGTATGAGAGTAACCAAATCTTTGACAAAACACATAACTTATTCCATTTGCGTTTGCTCACATGAGTATCATGTGCTCAATGAAAGATCTTGTAATAATTATCTACGCCAGGTATCTGTTCGACCACTGAGGCAATAATATCAACATTTTCTAGCAGTATTCTTTGGATGATCATATTTTAAAGTTTAAAAAGTCAATCCACGCCAACACATTGTCATGACAAGCAAACGAAAAACTACAACAATAATAATGTCTGGTTGATCTCTTTTAAGGTTGTCAAAATTGGAGGCCCGGGGTTAGAATTATCCTTGCCACAGAGACACAGTTTTACGTTCACAATATGAAATATAAATGCCAGAATTAATAAATTTGCCCTGAAAAATTGTTCAGTAGACCTTTATTTAGGATATCAAATTAAAGGCCTGTAATAAAAATGGGCTCCTCCCTAGGAGGAGTCAGTAAAAACATAAAACAACCTTCTCCTCTGAAATCGTAAAGGTATTAAGCTTTGGTTGACATAAGTTGACATAAGTAAAGACCTTGTGTCCTACTTGCTTCTTTTTGAGAGCTTTAGCCATGATATAAGTCGCATTCTAACACACATCATAACTATGTCACTATACACAAGGAAGAAATAAATGGTCATGTATATGCGGCTGTTATTTTTTCACCCTCGATAAAATAGTTTACAAAGTCTATTTTTAAGGCAACAGTAAGATAATGATTTTTATTGATATTTTTTGTTCTTATCAAGTTTTATTTTTCATATGATGCTAAAATAACATCTCACATTCACTGACGCCAAAGGTTTGCCCATATCAGTTGAAAAAAAATCTATAAGACAAATCGGTGCCATAAAGTAAGCTGCATAATGACATCATCCTAAGTTGGCAGTGCATTCATAAAGGCGTCAGAATGAGGTCATTTTAAAGTAACATGGGTGGGGGTTTGAAGAATGATTTTTTATCGAGCACCGAGGGGTCATTGCTTTTCCTTATATGTATATAGTAAAAACTTAAAAAATCTTCTTTTAAAAAATCTAAAGAGCCAGAGCTTAAATACTTGGCATGAAACATTGTCTGATGAGTGTCCACCAAGTTTGTTCAAAAAAAGCCCTGGGGTTAAAATTGGCTCTACCCTGGAGTCTGATTTTCCTTATATGTCTATAGTAAAAACTTAAAAAATCTTCTTTAAAAAAACCCAAGAGCTAGAGCTTAGATATTTATCATGAAACATTCTTCTAATGGGTGTCTACCAAGTTGGTTAAAAAAGCACCTGGGTTTAATTAGCGCCATCCTAAGGGCTTATATACAGGTGGGCGATTTCAGGGCCATTATGGCCCTCTTGTTTATTGTTAGAATCAAAAAAATATCAGTCTGAGTGGTGTTTATCGGCTTTGTTTACACAGGTTTTGTCGTTCTTAATTTTGGATCTTAATAACATGTCAATATATTTTCATAATATTTACTATAGATAGTAACCAACTGTTTGTAAAGCTGGACTATGTGCACAAATGAACATTGATAGCCCGTCTGTAGATTTTCCACAGTCTTTCTGGAAAAACTCTGGAAAATAACTGATTTTCCATGAATTTCCATGAATTTTCATGGAAACAAGCTTTTTTCCACAGTATTTACAGAGTACTCTGGAACAATTTTCATGGAGAACTCTGGAACTTGACTTTTTCATCAAAGAAAAAACCATGAAACAGTTCTGGAAACTCTGGAAAGTTAACACTTAGACAATTTTCAAGCAGTTTTACTCTGGAAAACACTTAGTCATTTTTGAGAAAGTTTTGGACTTAGGAAGTTTTCATTTTATTTCTGCATTTACATATACTTCACTTAATACATTTAACTTTAATATTTTTTCCTAAGTAGGCATAAATAATCTTTTTAATATAAGACAGTTTTCTGGTTTTAAGACATAATGAAAATAAAGACAATTTAAAATATGGCATTGACACAATTGTAAATTGTTGAAACAGCAAGAACAAATGAATTTAATTACTTAGCATTGAGATTGGTCATACATGTGTACTCATTGTAATTAAAAGTAGCAGTTAGCAAAATAAACACTTATAGTTAAACAAAATGAAACCGTAATAAGCCCCCCAAGAGCTCAACTATTTCTTTTCTTATTGCAAAAAAAAACAAAAACAAAAAAAAAAAAACAAAAAAGAAAACTTAAAAAAAAACACATGCAACTCCATTGCCACACTTTGGCATTGAAAATGCATTAAGGTATTTTTTCATTTAACTCTCATTATTTTCAAGGTATCTCATATCAAGCCTCAGATCTGAGTGATTCATTATTATATATTACCCTCAGTTAGAAAAAATAAATACACAATTAAAGAGAAACAAGTTAAATTTAAGAACAAATGTAATTGTTATGCACTTATGTTTCTTTATTAAGTGATGATAAATTTATTATGTATCTCTATTGAAGTATATATTTTATCTATATATTCATCCTGTGTAGAAGTAACTTATGTATAGTGATTAATTTCTGGAACATTCAAATCAGCATCAGCCACAATGTAAATATTTATGACCCCTCAAGTGGAAGCCACTGTTTTCATAAACACCAAAGTTAAACTCACCTCTCTGATATAAGAGAATAGAAAGAGGTAAAGCAGGTTTACAACATACTATATTACACTGTAGCTCCCAAGTAACTTAATACCCTTGCAGAACAAATCACAGGTCAGAACACTCCTTCCAGGCGGGTCATTTGAACAGAAGCATTGAAAGATAATGTTTATAAGTGCCTAACTGCTTAAAAGTTATAACTTGAAAAATTATGTTTGAGCATTGGATATTAGATCAAATGAGTTTAAACTGGACAAATTTACAAAAGTTTTCTGGAAATATGAATTTTTAAACATGTGTATTTCATGTATAAAATGGAGGGAACTACATGTATATCATTGTATATATAACCATTTCTAACAGTAAGTACAAATGTATTTTTATTTTTTAACACTTATTATTTTAGTTTTTTCAAATTTTCTTTGCAAGTATACACTGTTTTAGTGATTGTATTTCTACATACATGTAACTTTACAATATTAATAGTTAAGAAAATCTTTTTCATTTTTAAATTATGGCGGGAAATTTTAAATCAGAGATTATAATTTTCCATTCAAAATATTTGTGATTGAAACAGATTCCATATCAAGCAATGAATTTCCAAATTCACATTTAATAAAATTCATATGCCTTAATTGTAATTTCTTGTTACTCATGTACATATGTTTATTTTTTCAACATATTAGGTTGCAAACTTTCAAGTCTTGGAGTCACATGAGATGTTTCCTCTCAAAGGATATCAGATGAGGGAAAAGTGATAAACGTACTGTTGAATACAGAATGCTTACAGAACTATCCTGGTAATAATTTAGTTTGTTTTGTTGAAAAAAGTCGAAGTAACATGTTTTCATATAAATGCATGCTATTTTCCAAACACTGAACAAAATGTTGTTATTCATGTTTTATGCATATATTATTGTTATACTGACTCCACTGAACACATCTCTATTCTGACTCCACTGAACACATCTCAAACTTTCAGTGGTAATTAAGTACTTGTGAAGATCATTGAGTAATTTAAACTGCCATTACATAAAGTTGTCATTACATAGATATAGGAAAAGCAGGGAAATAATTGACACAAGTTTATCATAATGTTGATTTTGACCAAAAAAATTAATTTTCATCAAAGCATGGTATTTACTTGATAACTCTGTGCTGATATTCTGCAAAAATCATTGAATTGAAAGTTTTCCATCTTAACTTTTTTCACCCTTTCATGTTTTTTATCAATCCTGTTTAAACAATACTAATTATATTGACATTGTGCATATAACACAAGTACATGTATTTATATACAATTAATTCATATTTTTCAGTATCCACCACCAGAGAGGTCACACCACAAGTCAAGAAGATGTTGCATCATGTGAAGTGAAGGATATATACATGTGTACTAGATGGATGTTAAATTACATTTGTTTGAATAAAACACTCTGACTTAGAAATAATTGTGAAATGTGCAAATTACTATATGTGTTTGAATTTTTGATGACTAGAGTGCTTTTTTGGATTTGCTAATAAAAACATATTAAATGCAAATTAAAAGGTCATTTGATTTTATTATGCAACCATCATTTCAGTAATTCCAAAATGTTCCAGAGTGAATTCCATAGTATTTCCAGAATTGTTTCAAGGCTGAATGGCATCTTACCCCATATTCTATTTTTAACTGCGGAATTTTTTCCACAGCGGCTCCGGAACATTCTCCAGAGTAACTCCGGAACATTTTCCAGAGTAACTCCGGAACATTTTCCAGAGTAACTCCTGAACATTTTTTCCGGAGTAGAATGTCGTTTTAGCAGAACAATTTCCAGAGTTGCTTTGAAAACTCTGGAACATTTTCATGGAAAACTCTGGAAAAGTTTCATGAAAAAAGCTCTGGAAATTCATGGAGAAAGTACATGAAAATTCGCGATTTTTTTTTCAGTTTTCTTTGAACAACTCCGGAAAACTAGTCCGAATTAACCAGAGTTGGCAATTTCCATGAAAATTCCGGAAGTTTTCATGGAAATTCATGGAAAATGTACGGACGGGATAAATTGACCTAGATTTAAAAATTACTTTTTTTACCCATCTTCCTATAATTTAGGATATTTATACAATTTACAGTGTCAATAAATTTCTTTCATTTTTGTCCAGTGACCTAAAGTTTGGTCAGATTATAATATTTACAAATATTTATTATGACTTATGTTGTGTTGAAAGCATTTTATTAACAATAAACAAGTCAATTGTATCTCTGCCCAGAAATCATAGGGACTTCAACTTTCTGGTTAAAAATCTAATGGTTTAGGCCCAGCAGGGACAGTTAAATAGCACAGGGTTCGTACAGTCTTAAAAGGTGCTTAAATTTCAGTACCTGTCTTAAAAAGTGCTTAAAAAAGATAATAGTGCTTAAAAGTCCTTGAATTTGATTACTCTCTTTAAAAGTGCTTAAAAAGTGCTTAAATTCCATACAAATGTGCTTGAAAATGATTGAATGACAGACTTGTGTCGGTAAAAATGAACAGTTACCCAAAGAAAACAAAAAACAACAACAGAAAACCAAAATCAGTACCAAAATCATGCAATGAATTTTGTAATGTTTGCTCAATGTAACAGGCACATATTGCAGTTGATTTAAACTTCACTTCAATCCCTCTATAATGCTCATCTTGTATTCCAAGGTCTCAACACAGCATTTAGCCAGATTCTGATATGTAACGCTCATCACGAGATTTCTGCATTACCCCACCACCTGCAATTCTATGTATAATGCTAATGATTTTTACTCACCATTTAATGAATATTGACATTATTTTTGTAAAACAATTTAATAATGTAGATATGTATCATATTTTCATGTTATTTTATTTATATTGAAAAGACTGAAAACCAGTACAAAAGAAAAACATAAATCACAAATGGAAACAGTTAGCCATTTCAATTGTAGTGAAAGCTTCCAGCATTAGTTGTGTCCCTTAGATAATCAAACACCATTTGTAAAAAGTGTAGGCTTTATGATTGACTTTGGGCTTGTGTGATTAACTTAATTCAGCAATGTTTGCATGTCAGAGTTACGGTATGAATTTGAGATTTTTTGTAACGATGATGCCTGACTGATTGACAGATAAAACAACAAAAGAGCGGATAAACGATTACCTTGCTCTTTTCAAACCTTTTCTGCTTATAAGCACAGTTATAAATCTACATGAAAAGAGTTAACATTAAAAATACTATTCTGTTTTTTTTTTTTTGGGGAGGGTGGGGGGCGTGATATATTGAAGTTAGGGTTTTAACAGGGGGCCATACAACAGGGTGGCAGTTAAGTTTGTATTTGTTGCCATCTTTGTTGTTATTCGATATTAACTGTTAAAGTGTACTGTAGCCAGAAAATGTGTTTTCAACAAAGAATGACTTATAAATTAATATTGGCTAAACATTGTGTTACGAGGATATAGACTCAACAAATTGTGCTTGAAAAATGGAAAAAAAGGTTAGAAAGTGCTTAAAAAGTCCTTGAATTTTATATCAATCGGGATTGCTGTACGAACCCTAAGCAAAACCAGCAAAATTCCCACGCACTGAAGTTTGGACATATTTTTACTATTTTGGCGCAAATTGAATTGCAGGCGCATTGAACCAGCGTGTTTATTTTTATAATGACCCACATTCTTTCAATTCTCTAACCTGCAACACAACCTCTCCTTAGATTGATGCAAAAGTTTACAAACTGACTTAACAAATAAAAAATCTACAGAAAACAGTATAATATATTCTCAAATAAATCTTAAAATGATGATTGCAAGTTATTACTTATATTGGATTTACCACTTCCAGATGAATGGCACCAATATGATGGATTTTTTGTCTTTGAAAACCTATGCGGAAAAAATAAATTTCAAAGGGGTTATAAACCCATTATTTTGGGGGAGACTGAAAAAAAACAACCCCGTTTTATGCATTTAACGTTTTCCCCAAAAATTTTTTGCCCCAAAATGGTTTTAAATCAGAGTTCAATTTGACAAAAACTACCTGTTTACCTGCTGAATCTGTGCAGGAGCTTATATGTTTGTACAACGGTCTCCGGAAAGTATACTACGTCGATAATCGATTGTTTATCAATGAACAAGAATACGGAAGGAACGTAAGAGTATAATTCAGTTAAACATTTATTGTCATCATTGTAATCATGTTGCTTCCACACATATGTCATCAATATCACAATTTTGACATATTTAAATTTAATTATATGATAAAATCAATTACTATATTATATACAATTAAGGAATTCACTGGATCATCTCAACTCTGCATTTGTCTGCTATGTTGCTTCATGAAAATGTTCTCTACAAGCAGCTGGTGTCGATCTGATACGTAAGTGCTTGTACAGCTTAAGTGCGTCTTTTTCTAATTATGCCCATCCTTCGAAGAAGAGGGGGTTTATTGTTTTGCTAATGTCGGTTGGTCTGTCCATCTATAGACCACATGGTTTCCACTCATTATCTTAAAAACTATTTATCACCAAGTCTTCATATTTCAGATATTGATTGGTCATAACTAGTAGATGTCCCCTATTGATATTGGAATCACTTTGTCAAAGGGTAAGGTCACAGGGCTTTGAATTGTTGTATGGTTTCCGCTCATTATCATGAAAACTATTTATCACAAAGGCTTCATATTTCATATTCACTTTGAATAGCCATATGTACAAATGTAGTAGATGACCCCATCACTAGTTCAAAGGTCAAGGTCACAGGGGCTTTTAATGTAAATAATTATGGTTTCCACTTATCACCTGGAAATTTTTTTTATCACAAAGTTTTTATATTTCACATATTTATTAGTCATATTGATGTCACTAGTTCAAATGTCAAAGTCTTTATATTTCACATATTGATTGGTTATAACTAGTAGGTCATTATTTTTCTTTTTTTCCATAATTGAACAGTTCAAAATTTTAAAATTTTTCAATTTTTATAACAAAATTTTCCAATATTTTAATAACAAAAACAATTGAAAACTACAAAACTTAAGAAAAAAAATTAATATTAAAAAAGGCTTTTTTATTTTATATAAATTTAAAATGAAAAAAAGAAATATTTATTAAATAATTTTTTAAAAAGTTTTACAGCGTACTTACTCAATGGGACATTCTCTCAATCGCCAATCTACCAAGTTGAATCATCTTCATATTCGAGTACTGCGTGCAATATGCATAGTTTTGGTTTGCGATGAAGTTGATGTCATACTTGATGAGACAAATTGGCAAAGAACTTGTAAATTTTTGTTGGTGAAAGGGGATGCACAGAACAAAACATGTACGGAACTCAGCGATGTATTGGAATATTTTCCAGACAAAAAGTAAGTCTCAGCCAAACCATACATTTATTTACCATCTTTACATTTATCATAATCAAGACACAATCTTTTTATTACAATATTTCGGATTTTTCTTTGCTGTATTACTGGCTATATTGTGTTTTGCAGAAGACTGGTTCAATCCTTACAAAAGTTTCTCCAAAAGGCGAATCACTTTGGAAAAAACCCAAATTGGCTATATGGTATGCCACTTCTACATTTCCTTGAAGGTTTGTGTAATCCTTTTGATGAACCAACATCTGAGAGGAATCATGCTGATCATGTGCCCAGGTGGTGGGGAATAGATGAAGTCAAAACAACAGTAGCTACCTTTAAACAAGATAGTCACAAATGGATATTGTAAGTACACATACTTTTGATGGCGTTTCATTTTAATGTGGTATAGTTAATACTCCCACAAATGAAGTTTAGGGGGGGGGGGGTGTATATAGGATTCATCTTTTTGGTCTGTCTGTCGGTCCGTCCGTCCATCCGTCAGTCAGTCGGTCCATGTCATGGTTTCCGGACGATAACTAGAGTTCAGAATGTGATATTGTAATCAAACCTTATGTAAAAATCTCGATTGGTATTGCATTAAGACCCCTTGGGAGCAAGGTCAAGGTCATCGTTACTAAAAATAGAAAAATGGTTTCTGGACAATTACTAGAGTTAGAAAAAAGATATTATAATCAAACTTATTGTATAGCAAGCTTTTGTTGAGACCCTGGTTGGTATTGAATTTCAACCCCCTTGGGTCAAGGTCAATATCACCATTATTTAAAATAGAAAACATGTTTCTGGACAATAAATAGAGTTAGAAATGAGATATTATAATCAAACTTGGTGTGTAGCAAGCTTTTTATGAAGGCCCTGGTTGGTATTGCATTTAGACCCCCTGGGAACAAGGTCAAGGTCACGGTTACTAAAAAAAGAAAAATTGTTGCTGTAAAATAACTAGGAATGAGATATTGTAACCAAACTTGGTGTATAGCAAGCTTGTGTGGAGACCCCTGTTGGTATTGCATTTAAACCCCCTGGGGTCAAGGTCACCGTTACTTAAAATTGAAAAATGGTTTCCGTACAATAACTAGTGTTAGGAATAAATTATTGTAATCAAACTTGGTGTATAACAAGTTTATTTGAAGATTCTGGATGGCATTACAATTAATTGAAATAATTCTTTGTACACAGTTGATACTTCATTGAATCGGTCAGTTTTGCTTGTTTGATTAACTAATATCATCAGATTCAGTAGAGGAAAATAGGCATCACACCACCAAATCGTTCCTTATTTGTATGTCCTATTTGTTCTTACGCGTAAGAATATTTCAGATGTACTATTGGATAATATCATATTATTTTACATTTTATATAATAATGATTACATGTTTATGATATACTTTTAAATGAAATATTGAGACATATTGATGAAAAAAATGTGTATTTTCATTTTCCATATTTTCACTGTAATAATTTTTTTTTAGTGCAGTGAAGCATATTTTCCATATTTTCACTGGTGTCTTGCCGGACTTGACTTTCTCATAAATTCTGCCAATACACAAAATTTAAAGGAAATTCTTTCAAATTGTTATGTCAAAAAAGGGAAAATGTATATAATAAACAGAAAATTCATCTTTTTTCTATAAGTACATGATATATTGTCATTTTGTGGCATGAAAATTATCATATTTCACTCGTGGTTACTGCCACTCATGAAATACTCATTTTCATACCACTCAATGAAAATAAATCCTGTATTTATAGAAAAAACTTGAATATCCTCTATATATTTAATTGTTTGTTATGGTATAAAATATTTGTTTTTGTCATGCCAAAATAATTACAAAAGTATAAACTTTTGTCAGAATAATGTTTGTAAAGTTAATGGGAAGTACATACATTCAATTATGACAGGTTGTAAAGACAATAGGTGAAAGAGCTTGTCGTTAATTTGTCAAACGTTTTATGTTTCTTCATTCTGTAGTTTTTATGCCACCACAGCATCTGCGATGCGGTGGCATATAGCCATTCACCTGTGTGCGTATGTGTTGTATGTGTGTTCTATAGATTATATAGTGAACTTGAAAAATCTTCTTGTGAAAAACCACTAGTCCAATTTCAACCAAACTTGGCAGGTTTGATCCTTGGGTGAAGGGCTTCTAAAGTTGTTCAAAGAATTTCATTCTATGCAGAAATCTGTTTGGCATGGCAACCAAAAGGAATTATAAGAATAAATTTAAAAAATCTTCTTGTAAAGACCCAAAAGGCCTAGAGCTTCGATATTTTGCATAAGGCATTGTCTGATAGACCTCTACCAAGATTGTTCAAATTATAGCTCTGGGGTCAAAATCGGCCCAGCCCCGGGGGGTGGTAATGGATTTTCACTAAATGTACATATAGTTAAAACATAAAATACATTCTTTTCTGAAGGAACAAGGCTTACAGGTTTAATATTTGTTATAGATATCATCTATAGGTACTCTACCAAAGTTGTTCAAATTTTGCCTCTAGTGTCAAAATTAGCTTTGCCTGGGGGTCATAGGTTTTCCTTATATGTATATACATTTGTAGTCAAAACTTAAAAATCATTTTCTCTAAATTGACAAATGATAGAGGTTAGATATTTTGCATGAAACATTGTTATTGAACCTCTAGCAAGATTGTACAAATTATAGCCCTTGGGTCAAAATTGGCCCCACCCCCGGGGGTCATTGATTTTTACTATGTACATATAGAAAAAATTAAAAAATCTTGTCTGAAGGTACAAGGCTTAGAGCTTTGATATTTAGTATAAAATATCAGCTATGTCCTCTACTAAAGTTGTTTTAATTATGCCCCTAGAATTAAAATTGCCTTTCCCCAGAGGCGATAGTTTTCCTTATATGTATAAAGTAAAAACTTGAAAAATCTTTTCTGAATTGACAAAGACGAGAGGTTAAATATTTGGCATGAGACTTTGCGAAGTGAACCTCTATCAAGATTGTTCAAGTTATAGCCCTGGGGTTAAAATTGGCTCTGCCCCGGGGGTCATTGATTTTCATTATGTACATATAGTAAAAAAATCAAAAATCTTTTTGTCTGAAGGTACAAGGCATAGACTCAGCTTTGATGTTTGCAATATAATATCATCTATAGGTCCTCTACCAAAGTTGTTCAAATTTTTCCCCTGGTGTCAAAATTGGCCCTGTACACATAGTAAAAACAGATACTTAAACAAATGTTTTCTGAATGGGAGAAAGCTACAGCTTAAATATTTGACATGAAATGTTGTTTGGTTGACCTGTATCAAGATTGTTTTGAATTAAACCCTTGGGTTAAAATTTTGTTTTGCCCAAGGGAACAGTGACCTACTTTCTTGTCCTTTGATGTACAGCAATGAAATTTTGACCATGTGCACAGTTTTAGTTGTAAAATTGAAATTTGATATCAGGTGACCTAGATTTTGATGATGTGACCTACTTTCTTGGCCTTAGATGTACAGCTATGAAATTTGAACCATGTGCACAGATTAAGATGTAAAGTGAACTTTGATATCAGCTGACCTAGAGAAATGTTGTTTAAAAAAGTGACCACTTTTTCGGCGCCGTCCCTCATCCAAAAGATATATAACGGGGTTGCCAGAAGGGGGATGTGCCCCCTTCTGTTTGGAGGGGTTGAGGGGGGGGGGGGGCAGTAGTCCCACTCATCGCCAAGAATTTTTTTTTGACTTATGAGAGGCTAAAAATGACCCCAGGTCGATCATAAGGTAACGTGTAACCAACACTGAAAAGCCTTTAAAAAGACTCTATCTCAATCCATTGAGAAGTGGCAGCACTTTGAAATCAATTTTGATGGAAAAAATCAACGCAAAATAGTGATTTTTGGCAATTTTGAGATGTCCCCTAGTTGTCATGGTAACAGGGATTTTAAGACTGAGCATGTTGTTACAAAGGCCATGGTCCAGTCAACATTTGTGCCAAGTTTGATAAGTATTGAAGCAGTTTTTATAGTTTTATAGCAACTTGAACTTTTAAAGGGAGACTTTTCAATGAAAACAGCCATTTTTCACAAAATGCTCATGCGGTTATGGGTTAATGCGGTGGCATAGCATTTTTAGTCCCCTACCGGTTTACCGGAGGGGACTTTAGGTTTACCCTCCGTCCGTCTGTCCGTCTGTCTGTCTGTCCGTCCGTCAGTCCGTCCGTCTGTCCGTCCGTCAGTCCGTCCGTCCACAAAACTGGATCCCGCGATAACGCAAAAAGTACTGAAAATATTTTAATGAAACTTGATATATGGATAGATGGCAGTATGGAGATTATGCACGTCTTTTTCTTTTCTTCCTATGTTGAAAATTCTGGTTGCTATGGCAACAAATAGACTGAAAATATGGCAAATTTTACACATAACCTGGATCCCGCGATAACGCAAAAAGTACTGAAAATATTTTTATGAAACTTGATATATGGATAGATGGCAGTATGGAGATTATGCACATATTTTTCTTTTCTTCCTATGTTGAAAATTCTGGTTGCTATGGCAACAAATAGACTGAAAATATGGCAAATTTTACACATAACCTGGATCCCGTGATAACACAAAAAGAACTAAAAATATGTTTATGAAACTTGACATATGGGTAGATGGCAGTATGGAAATTATGCACATCCTTTTTTATCTTCCTATGTTGAAAATTCTGGTTGCTATGGCAACAAATAGACTGAATTTCAAGATTTCTGATTCTAGTTTTTAAGTTTTTTCACTATAAGTTCTTTATTTCTTAAGGTATTTTCTTCAAACTTTAAATATAAGTTGCTTGTCATCAACCACATCATATGTGACAAGGTTTACAACTCTAGCACAAAATTTATCAGAATTACCTCCCTTGAACTTAAAATTTTCATGAAAAAAACATTGTTTTTTTTAATAACTTCTTTTTCTGAATGTATCTACTTCAAACTTCATATAAATGTTTCTAATTGTCACTCAACATTTGTGAGTGTTCAATACTCTAGATAGCAAGACTATTTCCAGAATTATGCCCCTTTTGAACTTAGACTTTTTTTTTGAGAAATTGGTAATTTTTACTCCAACTTCTTCAATCATGATAGGATTTTAAAAATGTTATATTTTGATAACAGGGATGTTTAAAAAATAACTTTAGAGTGTCCTTCAGTCCGTCTGTCTGTACATAAAAAACTGTTTCCTGTGATCACTTTTAAAGAACTTTTTCAACAAATTTACTTAAAATAGAAACCTAAGTGAATGGCCAATGACCCTTCAGAATGTTGCTTGGGCTCTTACCGGTAGGGGACTTATGGATTGCTTGCAATACTATGATAATTGCTTGTTCACAAATGCAATCTTGTTTTATTAGCTATACCTTTGTAACTTTATAAAGTAACAAATTTTTGGGTATTTCAAGACCATTACGGCAAGATCTAGGTCCTGACAATTAAACAACATTTTCTCATATTTTTTTTGTGTTACCATGTTTCCTAAGTTAATGTGAGGTTTCTTGCTAGTTTGTTTGTTAAACTGAATGACAAATATTTGTTTACTTTGACAACAGTTCATGTCTTAGAAAGATTGATGGTGATGTCTAAACGCCATGTTTCCTCCAAAGGTACTAGTATTAAAGGTGTTTAACTCAATACTTGGCTGCTACTTGCCGTTATGGCCCTCAAAACCTGGGGCCCTTAGTTTATTATGGACATTGGGCCATTATTGCATTATGTTGGTCAATGGAGAATATTAACCTCTAAATAAACAAACATACAAAAAACTTGAAGCATTGCTCAAGATATTTAATTTCATATAACTTCATTTTCAAAATGTTTGGCAAAGTAACTTTATCATTATTTTAGCCCCCTCAGAGACGTTTTGAAAAGCCTACAGCCATTGTTCGAAATAGATTTTTACCTGCCCCGAGCAATATCGGCCTGTTTAAAACCAGTTGAGCTAAGGGAAATTATCGGAGAGAATGTAATGCCGGTAGAAGTATGTTGTGCCACAATGAGTTATTATATCAAAGATTCAAACAATTCGACAACACAAAATAGTACATCAACATTTCATGCAGATGGCGAGGAACAGGTACGAAATATTTGATGCAGACAAAACGAGTATGTAAGATTGACATATATGTGTATTTCTCTGTTCAAACTTTTCTATTTATTTCGTAATTTTAAAGGTTTTTATGAAGAAAATCTATGAACTGATTCTTGTCCTCTCACTTGTTCAGGATTTTACAAATATAAGAATAGAATGTTGACATATAATTCATTAGAATGTAAAGATTTCTGGAAAAAAAATATGCATTATGATCATAACTTTTGAATATATTACGAAAGCATTATATTTTCTGAAACTATACTGTTATCTTTGCGCCTATCATCATGCATGTGCACATTTACTAGATAAGGACATGTTTTATCTACTTAAAGACCTATAATGCACCAGAAATGTTTTTATCTTATTTTTAAAAATCTTTTTATTTATAGTGTCCATTTATAGTTTCAAAAATGTTACTCATTGGCCAATAACCTGGTCACCTTGCTCCTTCTTTAAAAATGATTATGTAAGAGGCGTATAATTTGATGTCAAAAATCAAAATGTTTATATAGGTTCATTACATATTAAACATGTAACATATAATATTGCAAATAATGTTTGTATATTTTGATGTATATTTTGAAAATCGATAACATTATAACAATGAGTTCATATTTGATTTTAGACCGTCATCGAATGTGCCGAAAAGCTTATGAAAAGACTTCAGTGTGTAGTGTGTGATAAAGAAAGGTATGCACTGAAAAAACATTTTCAACATGGTATAATAAAACAACGTCCCTAAAGAAAGAACATAACAAATTCCTTAACCAAACAAAAAATTCCAACTAATTGGCAAATAAACAAATAGTATCAGTCCTTTATTGTGATGACCAATAGAGAGAGAGAGAGAGAGAGAGAGAGAGAGAGAGAGAGAGAGAGAGAGAGAGAGAGAGAGAGAGAGAGAGAGAGAGATGTAAATGATTTACCTTTACGGTATAAACTTTGGTAATATACATGTTTATTCAATGATTTTGTTGGGTCTTATGTCCGAGTGGTTATGGTCGTTGACCTAAAATCACTGGAGCGTAACCTGACAATAATTATAATTCCATGTCGTCTTTCCTTTCGTTTCGCTACGTATTTTCCTAAATTTGGCCAATGGTGATGAAACTATACATAAAGGGTCCTTTGGTCGTGACATATCCTAAGGGTTATGAAGCAGTATTCATGTAAGGAGTACTGGAACCACCCATCTAGGAGAGAACTAAAAGAAACAAAACATGCACACAACAATAATGTTGTGCTAAACAATCTCAATAACTTTCAGTACTTTGTTTTTACATTTAAAATGAAAAAAAAATCATGAAAAATTATATTGCAAATTTAAGTTAATTAGCTACACTTAAATGACCTTAACCTTAGTTATAAATTCTACAGAAAAAAAAACCGGACATATGCAAGTACTGAAAAATCATTGATACTGGACAGAACTGAATTTAGAAGCAATAATCGGTTCAGAATGAATAGTGTCCGTCTGTGTCATTATAAGTTTAGCAAGGGCAAGTTATATAGTCTGTTTGTATTAACATACTAATTATAAAAATAGAGAAGAATGAATACATATGATATATGAGTTGCAAAAAAAAAAAAAAGAAAAAAAAAGAAGAAAAAAAGGGAAATAACTGACACTGACCAATCTTTCATACTTTATTTTAGATCAGAAAATCGATGGCTACTTGCTTATCTAATTGCATCAGATGCGGTTTGTGAGTCAAGAAGTACAAACAAAACTTTAAAGGTCATGTATACCGCTCACATATTTCTGCACTGTGCATCAGTTTACCGAAACATCTGCAAGTCTTCAGATAATGGAAAGCAAAACGTCGAAAGCATTGATAAGAAGCATTCAGAAGTTCAGAAGTATGTGATTAACTGGCTCGAGCATCATCAAAAGGAATATTGGTTATCACAAATGGCTGAACATTTAAAAGTAATCATTTAACATTTTTTTTTAATATTGGCTAAAATTATATACCGAATGAAACTGACATGCTTGTCAAATGTATGATTTTTTTTTAACAAATTTAATAAATTAATAGTAAAAGTTAATTGCAAAGTAAAAAACATTGATGCATAAGTATTATTAAAACTATTTGCATAATAATTTTTTCTATGATAGGTGTATATTTAAACAATGGTTTGTCTTACAGGTTTGGAATTATGCCTTCATAGACAGACTCCAAAACGAAGAGATGAAAAAATGCTGGAATTCAGAGATGTCAAAATCCTTGAGTAAAATTATTCAGAAACAGGTAAAACATTGTAACTAAGATCTAATTTTGTAATTTTTTTTAATTCAGTTTTTTGTTTTTCATTTATTTAAAATTTGTAATTGCTATACTTTCCATAAGTCTGTTGGACCATAACATACTTTTGAAATCCTAAACATACTCGTAGCAATTGATGTTTGTAATATTTACAAATTTCTTCTTATTTGTCTTATATTTTCAAAGTGGAATATGAACAAGAGCGTGGCATCAAAATGTATTCAAATCATTTGTAAAAGCTTTGACACATACAGCCGACCGATGCAAGATTGTCTTAATGAATTGGCTCTGAAGGTCTGTATAATTGTTATATTTCTAATTCTTGTAATGTGCTATGTTTATTTTTTTTACTTGTGGGTATTAACAAAAATAATTATACATTTTTCGATCACCTGTGCATAACATGCTTAGAGGTGAGCCTTTGTGATGCAATGTGTTCATCGTCCGTCGTTCATTATTGTCAACAGTTTCTTAAAACAACATCTCCTCAACAACTGTATGGATTTTGACAAAGTTTAATAGGATTGATCCTTTAGTAGTCCTCTACAAAAGTAAAATAAATGATTTTAGTCTGTTGCATAAGTAGGTTAAAGGTGCTAATTAAAATACATGTAGACTTAAAAAAAGAGATCTTAAATATTCTTTTTAGAGCCAAGATAATTTGCCTGTAGCATCACTTACATGTGGTTCTCTACACAAGTTGAACAGATCATGCCCCAGGGCTCAAAAATGGCCCAAACTCAGGGGTCACTTATCTTACATAGGAAAATACATTTAAGTCTCTTTTAATGAAACTGCTATACCAAGAGATTAGATATTTGTCATGTAGCATTTTCAAGTTGACCTTTACAAAAGTAATAATTTAAAATAAGCTATGCTCCAGGAGTCACTTAATTTATATAGAGTTGTCTAGTAGAAAGACCTAAAAGTATTCTGCTAAGAAACTGCAATGCCCAGGGTTACGATATTTAGTATGTTGCAGAATCTTGTGGTCTTGAACAATTTGTTTTTATAAATTATGCACCTCAGGGGTCAAAATTAGCCCCGCATAGGGGTCACTTAGTTTATAAAATATGAAAAAGAAGATCATAAAGGAAAGGCAGCGTTCAGCGAACACAACTTCTACAAGATCCAGCAACACAGGACCTCCGGCAAGGAACCCAGCAGGATCCAAAACAAAAACAGGGCACAAGCAAAGCACGGGCTTGTATCAGAAAATACATTTAAGTCATCTTGAAACTAAGATGTCAAGAGCTAAGATATTTGGCATGTAGCATTGCCTATGGGGCCTCTAGAAAAGTAATGTAAGTCATGCATGGACTTGTATAGTAAAAATGTCTCAAAATGTCTCATTTAAAAGTGAATGCAAATAGTCTAGATTTTTGGCATGTAGCATGATCTTGTGGTACTCTAAAAAGTGATATAAAGTCATGGCCCTCAGAAAAAAATGCCCCTACCTAAGTGTCACCTTGTTTACACAGTCTTAATTGTATAAAACTGCTATGCCTATATGTCTAGAGCTTAAATATTTGTCATGTAGCGTTATCAGGTGGACATTTAAAAAGTGATATCAATCATGTGTCTTGGGTCAAAACTGGTAGCACCCTGTGAGTCCCTTATTTTGTATTGACTTGAATAGTAAAAAAAAACTAAAACAACTTCATCACAAAAACTACAATACCCAGAGCTTAGTTATTAAGCGTGTAGCTTCACCTTGTGATCTTCTACAAAATTTATATATATAAATAATGTCCCCTAGGGTCAAAATTTGCCCCTCCCGAGGGTCACTTAGTTTGTATAGACTTATAAGAAGGGCTTAGATATTTGTCACCCATCATTGCCTAGTAAACCTAAAAGTTACATTAATTATGCTATTGGATGAAAAATGGCCCCACCCTGAGGTCAGTTGTTTAGCAAAGACTTATAGTAAAAATGTCTAAAAAATCTTGTTCTCCAGAAAAAAATCCAAGAACTTAGATATTTTGCATTAGGCATCGCCTTGTGGTCCTCTAAAAATATATAAATCATGGCCTCCGGCCAAAATATGTCGTGACTTACAGTGGTCACTTTATGTAGGAAAATACAATTAAGTCTTCTTTGTTAAGAGCCTAGATATAAGGCAAATTGGCAATTAGTATTGCCTTATTAATATCTACAAAAGTGATATAAATAATGTTCCTGGGGTCAAAAATGGCTGCACCCTGGTGGTCGTTTTTGGATTAGCTTGTAAGTAAAATGTCTAAAAAAATATTTTATGAACAACTTCTGGTATATCATGCCAAGGGCTAAGATATTTGGCATGTAGCATTGCCTAGTGGACATCAGAAGTTACATAAGTCAGACATGCACCCTAGAGAAAAAAATGACAAACCCAATATGACCTCATTACTGGATTGAACTACCTCTAGCAATGTGTGTCAGTTGAGCAATCAAATTCATGATTACCCCCTTTATATGCCACCGCAAGTTGTGATGCGGGGGCATATAGCAATCCTATTGGGTTAAGGGCTTCCAGGTAATGTACTTTCCATATATGATTATAGTAGACATTTTAAAAATCTTTTTCTTCAAAACAACAAGGGCTATAGCTCAGATATTGAGCATGGACCATTTTCTAGAGATACTCTTTTATCTATATTCAAATCAAAGTTTTGGTGAAGGGGTCAAAATTAGCCTGCCCTAGGAAGTCATGGCTTTTCTTAATATCAGTCCCCTTCCTAGTCTAGCTCATGAGTTAAATAATGAAAGGGAAACAACTCATATAGGATAGTTTACATGTGTACATGTTATGCAATTTTTCTAAAAAAAAAAGATTTTCTAGCTGGGAGTTTGCCCAAAGGACATGACCTCTAGCAAGAAAGATGTTTGCTTTTAAGACAATCTTATGAAATGATCTGAGGAAACAAAAATGATCTGAGCACACAATATTCACACCATGTATTTAATGATGATTTAAAACTTTAAATGTTTTTTTTTTATGTTTTCAGAAATAGGTAATGCTTAATTGAAAAGATTCAAATTCAATAGATACTACTACATTATGGGAAAGTTCAATTGTATACAAACACAAAAATTATGCTTCATTTCCTTCTTTTTAGTGTTGTATTAATACGGTAGCAATCTGAAAATAGAAATTAAGTTTTGAAACATAACTCCATTAATTTCTTGTTTAAGGCAATTGAATCCGGTGTAGACGTAGACTTACTATCGCTTGGAGATGCAGAAAAGAAAAAGTTTGCTGGTCTTTTATCAGAAATGTTTATGAGAGAATGGCGGACAGTGAAAGAGGGTAGAGATGATATGAAGGAAATTCAAATTTTGACGATGGTATTCACATGGTCAACATTTCGACAATTTATGAAACAATTATGTAAGAAATATTTCCAGTAAATTCTATTTTACTTAGAAATAAGTCAGTGTTATCAACTAGTTTTGTTATTTACAGTTACCTAAGCTGTAATAGGGCGTCCGTGGCTGAGGTTATTGACAACAAAGCAATTGTCCCTCAGCGCATTAATTTCGAGTTCTTTACAGAAACATTGGATTCTTTCATGCGACAAGCTTTCTAGCTAGCTTACGGAACGTCGGTGGTTCTACTCAGGTGCCTGATGGTGCCTGAAATAATGCACCGAAAGGCACCTTAGGTCTTCCTTCCCAGTTTATATGGAAAGTCGCCATATAACCTATGATGTAATAGTTTGACGTAAAGCCGAAAATAAAGAAAGAATGAAAAAGAAAAAGCCTAAACTGTAAAATGTAGATATTTGTTAGGTATGTATTTATTTGTACTGTTATAACATAGATCGAACGATTAATTTTTGTGCAATTATATATACAAATAAATAAAGTAATAACTTTTACATGTGTGCCTGTACATTCCACTTAAATATATACTATGCTCAAATTTGATATTAGAAAATATTGATAATTGCTACACAGTCTCTTTGTAAATATAAAATAAACATGTTTTGCATTCACACAAAATAGATATTTTATGTTTAGAATTTTATACACTATAGGTGGTCACAATATGAATTTACAGTGTCATTAAAAACTGGCAGTTCTTTTTAAGAAAAGACCAACTTTACTTGACCTGTAATAGGATCCCCCACAGCTTCCAATACATAGTTTTTTCGTTCTTTTATATAAATTAGACATATTCAGTAAGAATTTCATAGATTTCAAGAAAATTCTGTGATTAAAATACATTATGTATTTTACTTACTAGGAAAACATAGTATATTTTTTACGCCCCTAATATTGAATTATTTCTTTATGAATGAAATATAATGTTGTGTAAATAAAAATTTCTTTTAAAATGTGAATGATACTAAATTTTGCATTTTAGATAAAAATGTGAAGTACAGAAGCTGTCTTTCTGTGGAATGTCAAAGAAACTTACAATGTGTCGTGACTGTTATTCTGTCACAAGCTCAGGCCATGATTGAAGGCAATGTAACAGTAGGAACTCTGAGATTAATTCAAACAAACGAAAATACTTTTTGCGACATTATACAAGAAAATTTCACAGATTCCATCTCCTCCACACTTGTTCGTAAGGCAATACGGATAAGATTAAAAGAAGTGAACGCGTTTGAACTACAAGTGGACCAAATGAAGACATTTGTAGATTTATGCTCACATTGCCCTTCAGGTAAAACCATATCATATTTGTTGTTATCAAGCAATCAAGTCTTAATAAATGAGTTCTGTTCATTGAAACTTGTTCTTTTGATAAGTCACATTTTATAAATAACCATAAATAAATACACCAATTAACACTGGAAAAAGTAGCCTCATTTGAAAACTGGTTAGCTTGGGCCCGTCAAGGACGACAGTGGAAAATTTTCAAACTCTCTAGCATTTGCATAAGCAAAATTCAACGTTTACATATACAATGTTAGAATATAGAAGCCTTAGCAGATATGGTCATAGGGGGATGTTAATGCAACTTTCACTGTGAGACGTCCTTATATTTCCATTTAAGACGCCATAACATGTTTGCACATAAACCAAATATTTTTAAACTAATGCAGGTAGGCTCGAGAACCATCATATGGTATATAAATAGATTTTAATACTGCAGTAATACTTTTTATTGCAGTATGTGTCGATGAAATACAGGCGGTTCTTGAAAGACATTCCATGGTTTCAAAAAGTCTCGTCTCTGAGTTTTGCAAGACTTATGTGATAGACATAGGAGCTGATCAAGACAGTTTTATTCCGAAAGTATGTGCTTTTGATATTCCAAATAGCCTTAACAGAATATTAGGAGAGTTGAAGATGTACAAAGGAAGCATTGTTTTTGATAACATGTGGAGTGATGGCTGCAACAAGGCTCAGAAGGATATTCAAACAGTTGATCTCCTTGTTCAATTACTATGGTTTCCGATTAAAGAAAGGTTAGTAATATTTTTTGTGCCCCCACTTGGGTGGCAGGCATTTAGATTTACCCTTGTCCGTCTGTCCGTCCTTCCTTCCGTCCGTCCGTTCTTTTTTGTGTTGTACGTATTTTTAGAGTTATTGCCCTTGACTTAGTAAAATTTTGCAATTTTCAACTTGTGTAGCATGTAACTCAAAAAGTATTAAACATAGAGTCATGAAACTTTACAGGAATGTTGATCAGCATGTTTAGTTGTGCACCTGGGTATTTTCGTCTGGATATTCTTAGTATTTTTTGAGTTATTGCCCTTGACTTAGTAAAATTTTGCAATTTTCAACTTGTGTCGCATGTAACTCAAAAAGTATTTGACCTAGGGGCATGAAACTTTACAGGAATGTTGATCAGCATGTGTGCACCTGGGTATTTTCCTCAGGATATTTTTTGCAATTTTCAACTTGTGTCACATGTAACTCAAAAAGGATTTGACATAGAGTCATTAAACCTTACGGGAAGGTTGCTCAGCATATTTAGTTTTGCACCTGGGGTTTCGCTTGTGGATTTATCCAGTATTTGTAGAGTTATTTCCCTTGACTTAGTAAAAACTGTTTCATTTAATAATGTTGTTATTTGTTCCTTGAGTGCTTGAGTTAGAATCAACTAGCAGTTTTGATCCAAATATTCTGGAAATTTGTCAGAAAGGTTGTTTTGATGATTTCTAGGTCATGTTTAAAGATGGGTCATCTCCGGTCAAAAACTAGGTCACAGGAGCTAAAAATAGAAAAAGCTTGTTAACACTCTAGTGGCTGCAGTTTTGATCCAGATATTCTGGAAATTTGTCAGGAAGGTTGTTTTGATGATTTCTAGGTCAAGTTCAAAGATGGGTCATCTCTGGTCAAAAACTAGGTCACAGGAGCTAAAAATAGAAAAAGCTTGTTAACACTCTAGTGGCTGCAGTTTTGATCCAAATATTCTGGAAATTTGTCAGAAAGGTTGTTTTGATGATTTCTAGGTCAAGTTCAAAGATGGGTCATCTCTGGTCAAAAACTAGGTCACAGGAGCTAAAAATAGAAAAAGCTTGTTAACACTCTAGTGGCTGCAGTTTTGATCCAAATATTCTGGAAATTTGTCAGGAAGGTTGTTTTGATGATTTCTAGGTCAAGTTCGAAGATGGGTTATCTCCGGTCAAAAACTAGGTCACAGAAGCTAAAAATAGAAAAATCTTTTTAATACTCTGGTGGCTGCAGTTTTGATCCAAATATCCTACTTGATCAAGTATGAATGTGGGTCGTCTCCAGTCAAAACTTAGGTCACATTGCCCAAATATGGAAAACCTTTTTAACACACTAGAGGTCACATTTTAGACTCAATTGTCATCAAACTTGGCCAGGATGCTTTTGGATGCGGTTGATGGGTCAGGGGAGCGATCCAGTGCCATCATGGCCCTCTTGTTTTTATAGGTCACACCAACTTTTCTTGACTTGTTATAGGGAACACATACATATTTTATTCAAAGACTTTTATTCCAACTACACATATTCAGTAAGAATTTCATAGATTCCATTAAAAAGGATGAGCATAGTATATATTTAACCTTCAGCTATAATTGCATTCCCATTTCTAACACATAATATATATAGCTAGATCCTACTGTAGCCGGATTAGTTTGTGGGCCGAATGGTTCAAGCACTGGGCCTAATTTAGCAACAGAAAAAACAAAACAGATCAGATTGATGGCATTTAATTTTGTGCAATAGGATTAAATTTACTTCATAATACATAAATATTCCCAATGTTTAATACCTCTCAATTCCCATTTCTGACACATAAAAATGTAATATATTATAGCTAGACCCTACTAAATAACATAAATAAAAGGTTCCATTTCAATCAAATGAAATACAAAAAGAACAAAAGTCATTCTTAAATTAAGTCAAAATATTTCATTGCTAGTGGCATAAATAAAATGTATGCTTAATTACCTTATAGAATGTCCAAAATGGTATCAATGGTATCATTACAAATATTGCATAATCATTTTATTGAGCTGTTCATTGACGAAGTCAATCGTCAACATATGCCCCCATATGTTGATTTGTAATTTGATAGAATCACGTTGACATCGTGGCATGCACCACTATCTCTATACTGCATAGTTTAAAAAAACCTTTTTTGTCAAATATGAAAAACAAGTTCAACAAGGAAGGGCCCATTCATTGAACACATCTAAGGAGCCCAGCAGGAAACTATACAGGACAAGGCACACAGGCAAAATACGGACGGGATGTCATTATTAACCATACAAATGCTGTTTCCTCGGGGAAAATGTTTGGTCTAGATGAAAAGGAAAAACCAATGACTGCACAGCAACCAAACATTACAAGAATGGTCCTTAGATGGCCCCCTTTCAAAGTTGAAAAGCCCAAAGCTTTGGTATATGGCATATACTATCATCTATATGCCCTCTACTGAATTTGTACGAAATCCTTGGGCTGGGGTCATATGTATATTTTCAAAACCTTTAAAATCTTCTCATCTTAAATGTCAAAGGCTAGAAGAAAGATATTTGGCATGAAACATTGTGGAGTGAACCTTTGTTCAAATTTTAATCCTGGGATCAAAATTTAGGGGGGACATAGATTTTCCATATATACATTAAATTTTAGAAAACTTAATTATTTTATTATTTTTGTCCCCCCATTATGGGGGGGCATTTAGATTTACCCTTGTTCGTCCGTCCTTTCCGTACGAACCCAGAGGTACTTGTGTGACTTGGAGAACAATGGGTAACAGTAAATTCTCTTTGATCTTATTCATTCTGTTTTTACTTGTGTGTCTTTTTTTAAGCCTTGTGTGACTAAAAATGGCCAAAAAGATCAAAGGAAAAGTCACATAAGTACCATTTTGTGAGTATGTCCGTCCATCCGTCCGTACGTTCTCTTTTTGTGTCGCACGTAGCTCAAAAAGTAATTGACCTAGAGTCATGAAACCTTACAGGAATGTTGATCAGCATGTGAAGTTGTGCACCTGGGTATTTTCCTGTGGATAATTTTAGTACTTTTAGAGTTATTGCCCTTGACTTAGTAAAACTTACAATATTCAACTTGTGTTGCACGTAACTCAAAAAGTATTTGATCTGTAGGCCTGAACGTTTACAAGAATGTTGGTCAGCATGTGTACTTATGCACCTTGGGGTTTTCTTGTGGATTTATTCAGTACTTGTAGTATTTGCCCTTTTCTTAATGAAAGATTGTAAGTTTTCAACTTGGGCACATGCATGTAGCCAAAAAACAATTTGACCCAGAGACATAAGATTGACAAATCAGTGGAGTGTGGGGGCACCCGTGTCCTATGGAAACATTTCTAGTTCTCCTTTGAATTGACAAATACTAGGGTTAGATATTTGGCATGAAACATTGTGTAGAGGACTTTCGCCAAGTTTATTAAAATTATGGTTTTTGTGTTAATTTACTTTAATAAAGTTAGCCCTGGGAGGCATAGATTTTCGTTTTGTTAATTTAGTAAAATGTAATGGACGAATTATCCTTTGAAGCTCTAAAGGCTAGAGCTTAGATAATTTGCATTAAACATTGTGGACCTCTACAAAGTTTGTTCAAATTATGGCCCTAAGGTAAAAAACACAAAAAACTAAGAAAAAAATGTTCATATAAACGAAGAAAGCCAGAACTTAGATATTTGACATGAAACATTGTAAGTTGGATCTGTATCAAAATTGTTTCAATTAAAGCCTAAGTGTGAAAATGGCCCTACCCAAGGGGACTCAGTGACTGACTTATTGCTATTCCATCTACAGCCATGAAATTTTGACCATGAACACAGTTACAGACTTTGATATGAGCTTACCTAGACTTTGACTATGTGACCCACTTTCTTTTCATTTCAAGTACAGCTATGAGATATGGACCATATGCACAGAATTGGATGTAAAATTGAACTATGATATCATCGGACCTAGATTTTGACATTGTGACCTACTTTATTGCTTATTTACGTACAGCTATGTCATTTTGACCATGTGCACAGTTTCAGGTGTATAATTGAAATCTGAATTCAAATGACCTAAATATTGACCTAGCGACCTACTTTTTTGTTTTTAGCTCACATGTCACAAAGTGACATAGTCACTTGTGACATGGTCACTTTTCGTCTGTCTGTTGTCCGTCCGTGAACTTTTATTTTAAACGACATCTCCTCATAAAGCGCTAAGCCAATTTCATCCAAACTTCACAGGAATGTTCCTTTGGTAGTCAACTTTAAAAATTGTTCAAAGAATATAATTCCAAGCAAAACTCTGGTTGCCATGGCAACCGAAATAAAAAACTTAAAAAATTCTTCTTTTAAAAAACTGTAAAAGCTAGAGCTTAAATATTTGGCATGAATGATTGATTATCTAGTCAGTGTCTACCAAGTTTGATCAAATGAATGCCCTGAGGTCAAAATTGGCCCCGCCCCGGGGGGAGGGGGTCATTGATTTTATAGTAAAAACTTAAAAATCTTCTTGTAAAAAACCCAAAGAGTTAGAGCAAAGATATTTAGCATGAAACATCTTCTAATGGGTGTCTACCATTTTTGTTCAAATAAGGGCCCTGTGGTTAAAATTGGCACCGCCATGGGGATCATTGATTTTTCTTATATGTATATAGTAAAAACCTTAAAAAATCTTCTTGAGCTAGAGTTTAGAAATTAAGCATGAACTATCTTCTAGTGAGTGTCTACCAAGTTTGTTCAAATAAAAGCCCTGGGGACAAAATTGGCCCTGCCCAGAGAGAGGGGGGGGAGGTCATTGTTTTTCACTATATGTGTATAGTAAAAACTTAAAAAACCTTCTTAGAGCTAGAGCTTAGATATTTATCATGAAACATCTTCAAATGGGTGTCTACCAAGTTTGTTCAAATTAGAGACCCTGGGTTAAAATTTGCCCCGCCCCAGGTAAGGCTCCCACGTTTACATTTTTTTTGTAAACGTTTACACGATTGCTAAGAACCGAAACGATACCGTTTAAACGGTGGTACTTCTTTGAATTATACTACACAATGTATAAGAGTAGCTAAATGATGACTTACTTTCGAGTTTAAATACATGTACAAGTAAATCATATTCAGGGCTCATCACGATTGAGTCGGTAACTATTTACTGCAATATATCCCCCTTTCACTATTTGAAAGATAAAAGGAAATCATTTTTACCAAAAATGTATTATGTTACGAGCAATTATTGCACGGCGATGCTGTGTGGGGTGTTGTAAACACCAATTTTCCATTTTTATGCTCCCCGAAAAATTTCGGGGGAGCATATAGTCGCCGCCTTGTCCGTCCGTCCGTCCGAGCAAACATTAGATATTTATGAGCTTCATTCCGTAGTTAAATAAAGAACAAAAACTCATAAAATTCAAATTAAGAGCTATATTTTTGTTTTTATGAGCTAATTTTGCTTATGGACGTTGATCCAGGTGGTGTTTATGAGCTGATTTGCCTCATAAATGTCAAAAGTTTGTACGAACGTCCGTCCGTCCGTCTTTCCGTCCGTCCGTCCGTCCTTCGCCTTTTCTTGTCCGGGACATAACTTTGAAACAACAAGAGGTATCAACATGAAACTTTGTAGGTAGATAGATCTCATTGAGTAGATGTGCAGTGCATAAGAACCATAACTCTACCTTGCCTAATTTTTGAATTATTGCCCTTTGTTTATTTTTACACTTTGAACTTTGTCCGGGGCATAACTCTAAAAGTATAAGAGGTATCAACATGAAACTTTGTAGATAGATAGATCTCATTAAGTAGGTGTGCAGTGCACAAGAACCATAACTCTGCCTTGCTTCATTTTTGAATTATCCCCTTTGTTTATTTTACACTTTGAACTTTGTCCGGGACATAACTCTAAAACTATAGGAGGTATCAACATGAAACTTTGTAGGTAGATAGATCTTATTGAGTAGGTGTGCAGTGAACAAGAACCGTAACTCTGCCTTGCCTAATTTTTGAATTATCCCCCTTTGTTTATTTTTACACTTTGAACTTTGTCTGGGACATAACTCTTAATGTACAAGAGGTATCAACATGAAACTTTGTAGGTAGATAGATCTCATTGAGTAGGTTTGCAGTGCACAAGAACTGTAACTCTGCCTTGCCTAATTTTTGAATTATCCCTCTTTGTTTATTTTTACACTTTGAACTTTGTCCGGGACATAACTCTAAAAGTATAAGAGGTATCAACATGAAACTTTGTAGGTAGATAGATCTCATTGAGTAGGTGTGCAGTGCATAAGAACCGTAACTCTGCCTTGCCTAATTTTTGAATTATCCCCCTTTGTTCAATTTTACACTTTGAACTTTGTGTGGGACATAACTCTGAAACTATAATAGGTATCAACATGAAACTTTGTAGGTAGATAGATATCATTGAGTAGGTATGCAGTGAACAAAAACCGTAACTCTGCCTTGCCTACTTTTGGAGTTATTGCCCTATTGTTCATTTTGACACTTTGAACTTTGTCCGGGAGATAACTCTAAAATTATAAGAGATATCAACATGAAACTTTGTAGATAGATAGGTCTCATTGGGTGAAAGTGCAGTGCTTAAGAATCATTACTCTGCCTTGCCTTATTTTGAAGTTATTGCCCTTTGTTTATTTTTACTTTTTGACTTTTGTCAGGGACATAACTTTAAAACTATTAGAGATATCAACATGAAACTTTGTAGGTAGCTAGATATAACTGGATAGAACTGCAATGTTTAAAGAACCTAAACAAAGCCTGGTCTAATTTTGGAGTTATTGCCCTTTGTTCATTTTTACACTTTGAATTTTACCCGGGACATAACTCTGATATCATCAGGAAACTTTATAGATAGATAGATCTCATTGAATAGAAGTGCAGTGCAAAAAAACATGACTCCGCCTTGCCTAATTTTGGAGTTTTTGCCCTTTGTTCATTTTTTTTTATACTTTCCTGTGTCCAGAACCTTCTCGGGGAGCATCACCCGGTTCAACCGGTTCTTGTTTTTACTTTGGAATCAACCAATTAGAATAGATAGAACCCATGATTACAGGTAATGATTAAGATAATTTAAGACAATGTGGTTATTTCGATTAAACGGTAAAAAATATCGTTGCCGTTTACGAATGAAAATCGAAACGAATCCGTTTAAACGTGTAACCGTGGGGGCCTTACCCTGGGGGCCTATGTACAGGTGAGCGAGTTCATGACCATCATGGCCCTCTTGTTGATGTACAGCCATGACATTAGGACTAAGTATATAGTAAAAATTTAAAGATATATTTTAAATAAAGTATAGTCTAGTGACCGACATCGTTTAATTTCTTGTATTAAACACAAGCTTTTACGCAAAAAACTGTCCTTAAGAAAGTGCTTTTGGGCCTATGGCATGAGTCCATTATAAAGATCTGCAACATGGAAATGTTTCTGTTCGAATGGTCCGGAAATTTTTACCCCTCGATATAATCCTTATTCCACTTTACATTTTCCTCTAGACTTATAGCATTTTCAGGCCATACATATACGCTAACGACTTTTTCACTTGTGCTGGAACCTGAGTCGTTGTCGACCTCGCCAGAAGTTCTCGAACTCATTTCAGCCCAAGTTTTCGCCGCAACTCTGCCCTGTTATTCTCAAACTTATGCTGTTTTCGTTGTAGCTCGTGTAGTTTTCTTGTTTTAGCCATCGTTAATAATTCAGCAAGTTAACATTTTCTCTTTGATTGTGATCTCTTGTGAACTATCTTGTTTCCTTTGTTATCACTTACTGAACATATTGATTTGTCCTTATTTACACTTATCCATTTGTGGACTCGAACCAACAATAAGTCCTAGATCTGTTCTTGCAACACGGAGCGTGCATTTTTGCTCGAATTGTTCTTTAGGTGAAAACATACAGGGATTGTCATTTTCGCTTTCATATTACTTCCTTTATTTCCTCTATTATTGTTCCGACATACCGAATACTGTCATATTGGTAAATTTCGAAGAATAGCTGTTATATTTTGTTCTTTTACTAACAACACTTGGATTTTCTGCTGAATCCATATTCTCGATATTAAATCTGTATCCTGTTTAGTTATAAAATGCGCATATAACTATTTATGTAACTGTTTACACTAAGACGGCCTTCAAAAACTCAGTGATACTGTTCATTATCTGGGATATACAATTTCAAGATTATGTTCAAAGCTGTTTAATAACTATAATTTCCCATGCACAGTACAGCTTTAAAAAAGTTGTTTCATCCTCGAAACCTCTTCTCATTCGACACTGGTGCAAGCCTTTTTCCATGCATCATCGATATAATCGAAAATTCACTCGGTCTTGTGCTATTTTTTCACTTTATGTAGATAATAGAGCCCTATAAATTAAAATAACTAGTTGAACGGTTATCTGAAACAATGACAGCCATCTTCATATGTTACCAATACATGAATTCAATATATAACAAATATAGTATATACCTAATTTGAATTAATTAATCAAAATCATTACAAATTAAAATTAATATGCCTTTAACATAAATCTCTTGAGCAAAAAAAGAGAATATTTCTGTCTCTTGACATAAAATATTTAAATATTCGCAAATGCTAAATAAAGATTGTATGTTGTAAAATTATACAATGATTTAATAAAAGGATAAAATATAAACAATGCTATCTTTATCTTAAATATAAAATATCATGTAAGGAACACATTTTTGCTTATATTACACTTTGCAATATTTATCGTTATGAAATCTTAAGTAGTAACAAGAAGAGTTCTCAAATTCATTTATGCATTTTTTCAGATGTAATAACTTTTCCAAAAATGTGCAAGCAGGTGATATCAATTTTCAAACTTTCGCAAATGTTATTGGAGATGTATACAACGATGATGAGAAAGGAATGTATGCTGAACTTTCAAAACTTGGCATTGATGATGAATGTGCTATGACACGACTTAAACAACTGAGGCAGTTTCGGAAATTAGAGTTATGTGTTCATGGAGCACGCGTAATACTTAAGTTTATGGAAGAATATGATCTGGAAGGAGATTTCAAATCTGTTGAACATATTGCACATGTAAGTTTTAAGATACAGATGTTCCAGTTTTATATCAAAATATTATGTTTGTTATTTTGATATTTGATGTCAAAACGTTTTTTAAAAAAAAACAAAAAAAAACAAAAAAAAAAAACAAAAAAACACTTCAATAGTAGTTGTAATGCTTCGATAATTGTTTTGATTTCCATGCGAAATGACAATCGGTTTAGATATAAAATGTAATTACAACGATTTAAACAATGAACCTTTATCAGTTTGTTGTGCCCCCACTTTAGAAGCGGGCATTTAGATTTACCCTTGTCCGTCTGTCCTTCCGTCCATTCTCTTTTGGGTCGCACGTAACTCAAAAAGTATTAGACCTAGAGTCATGAAACTTAACAGGAATGTTGATCAGCATGTGTAGTTGTGCACCTGGGTATTTTCGTGTGGATTTATTTAGCATTTTTAGAGTAATTGCCCTTGACTTAGTAAAAATTTGCAATTTTCAACTTATGTCGCATGTAACTCAAAAAGGATTTGACCTAGAGTCATGAAACTTTACAGGAATGTTGATCAGCATGTGTAGTTGTGCACCTGGGTATTTTTGTCTGGATTTATTAAGTGATTTTAGAGTTATTGCCCTTGACTTAGAAAATGTTTGCAATTTTATACTTGTGTGGCATGTAACTCAAAAAGGATTTGACATAGAGTCATTAAACCTTACAGAAAGGTTGCTCAGCATATGAAGTTGTGCACTTTGGGTTTGACGCTTGTGGATTTATCCAGTATCTGTTGAGTTATTTCCCTTGACTTAGTAAAAACCATTTCATTATGTTGTTATTTGTTCCTTGAGTGCTTGAGTTAAAATCAACCAACTTTACAGTGTCGTATTGTTGATTGCACAGGCTAATTAGTCATACATGCTATATTCAAAAAGAATGACAAGTCAACATGTATATACATATATTAGGGTTTTTATTTCGTAATGTGAACTATGGAACATGACTTTGATTTATGAATATTATGGTACAGGATACATGCAGACTGAGCTTATGTCAAAATGATTAATACATGTAACTCTAAAACGCGTGTATTTATATACATTATAAAATGTCCTTATGACAGGTTGTCATTATATATACTATTCTCAAATGTCCAGTGAACAGTTCGAATTTGGTTCTTGAGTTTTATACTTGTGTATTTGTATTTGTATATTAAAAGTATGTAACATCTGTGAGTTCTCTTCTCCGTTATGCGCAACGGTTGATTTGGCGCCTAAGACCAGCGATGTCGATGCGACGATTTTGGACAGCGGGACACAACGAAGTACCTGAAACAGAAAATTAAAGGTGAGTGATCGTTTATATACCTGTAATTTGCTAATTTTGAAGATGTCAGATCAAGAAATAGCTACAATTTTTGAAAATTTGTCAGATAAATTAGAAAATATTTCAACTGTCATAGGTACACAGGGTTTATCAGAAATAGTACAAAATTTTGATGGAAATTCTAAATATTTTAATGACTGGATAAAATCTATAGAAAAATATGCTGTTTTAAAAGGTTTGGATGATAATAAAATAAAATTAGTCGCATTTCAATCAAGTAAAGAGACTGTAAGCGATTTTATATGTAGATATTTGCGTGATAATCCTCGTAATTCGTGGGAACAATTAAAAGAAGAAATAAGTACTAGATTTGGGGAAATTAAAGATTTACATCATGAATTTTATCTTTTGAGAAATTTAAAACAAGATTTGGGAGAAAGTGTTCAAATTTTTGCTGAAAAATTTATTAATTGTGCTGAAACTGCTTATGAAAATTATAAACTAGGATATAATAGTTTAATTGAACTTCAGTTAGTGGAATTGTTTACGGATAATTCAGCGCATAATTATTTAAAACTTAAACTTATGAGAGAAAAGCCAAAAACTTTACAAGAAGCAATTACTTGCGCAATGAATGAACAGAATTTCAAAGCTAGATTTTCTGCCAGAGTAAAATTTTGTAATTCTCAAAATCACGCAAAATACATGAATTACAAAGCAAATAATTCTAATCATTATTATACAAGAAATTTTTGCGTGTACTGTAAGAGACCAGGTCACCATGAGCGTAGTTGTAGATTTAGGAAAAATGAAATATATTCTGTATTTCACCGACAAAATTTTTCACGATTTAGGAAAAATAATAGCAATAATAGTTTGAAATCAAAGATTAAGTGCTGGAAAGTTAATAATTTTGGGCATATTATGCGAGAATGTCGTAAACAAAATTTTTACGGCAGAAACAAAATAAATTTTCAGGAAAACTAGTAAGTTCCTGTCACAACGGGGTCATTGACAGGAACGATAAAATGCCAAAATTTAGTATAGCATTAGCTGGAAGCCCTAAT